>NW_027369611.1:0-41449 GCF_046119375.1 Phyllobates terribilis | reverse complement strand
GCACTTGATGAAACAACTGAGGGAAACCAGTCTTTGTGCCTTCAACGCCTTCATCTCTCTCACTGAACCTAAGAATATCAAAGAAGCCATCCTCGATCCTGATTGGGTGGATGTTATGCAAGAAGAGCTTCATGAGTTCAAGCGAAACAAAGTCTGGCGCCTCGTTCCTAAGCCCTCCAATCGCACCATCATAGGCACTCGTTGGGTCTTTCGCAACAAGCTCGGTGATTCAGGAGCTGTGGTAAGAAACAAAGCACGTTTAGTAGCACAGGGGTATAATCAACAAGAGGAGAACAATCGACAAGACGCTCTTCATCCAGGAACATAAAGGTGACATCCTAGTGGTTCAGGTATACGTTGATGATATTATTTTTTGTTCCACTAACATGTCGCTTGTAGAGAAATTCAAAGACGTGATGAGTAGCAAGTTCAACATGAGCATGATAGGGGACTCAACTTCTTCCTTGGACTGCAAGTGGTGCAAAAGGCTGAAGGCATACAAATTCATCAACAAAAGTACCTAAAGGAGATCATAAAGAAGTTTGGGATGGATAATAGCAAGCCCCTTCACACTCTAGTGTCCACAGACACTAAGCTAGACGCAGACCTTAATGGCCCCAAGGTGAATGAAACACTCTATAGAGGTATGGTAGGATCTTTGATGTATTTAACCGCCTCTAGGCCCGATATTGTTTTTACAATGAGTTTGTGTGCACGTTTCCAATCCCATCCAAGGGAGTCGCACATTGCCATCATCAAGCGTATCCTTCATTACCTAAAAGGGACTGATAATCTTTGTTTATGGTACCCTAAGAACTGCGATTTTACCCTTGTTGGGTACATAGATGTTGACTATGCAGGCTATCTCGTTGATCGAAAGAGCACCTCAGGTATGACACAATTCCTAGGCCTTGTCTCGTTTCATGGGGCTCTCGCAAACAAAACTCAGTAGTTGTGCTCACCACCGAGGCTGAATACATAGCAGCCGCTTTTTGTTGTGCTCAACTTCTATGGATCAACCAACAACTCACTGACTTTGGGATCTTGATGGGCTCGATTGAAATAAGGTATGACAACACAAGCGCAATCAACATCTCAAAGAATCATGTGCACCACTCTCGAACCAAGCACATTGACGTGCGTCACCATTTCCTTCGATATAATGTGGAGAAGAAGCACATTGAGCTCACCCATTGTAGAACTGAGGATCAAATAGCAGACATTTTCACCAAGGCCTTGAACAAGGAACCATTCATCAAATTCAGACTTCACTTGGGCTTGATCCCCTTTCATTAAGCATCTTTTTGCACGTAAGCCTTCTCCCTTTGATTTTGTGTAAATTCAGTGCTCCTTTAAATCTTGGGAATTTATGACTAATACGTGCGCAAACCTAGCCTATACTCTTAGGGGTATTCGTCCTTTGCATGCTCTGTGTGATGCTAAATGATAAATGTTTAGTTAGGCCCGCTCTAGGATTGCACTATTGCTTGCTAAACCTTGATCCATTTGCATGCTATTCATTTTCAAGCCCTTATATATGCATGATGATCGCTTCTTACCCTCATAATCAAGCCCCCATATATGCACGATGATCGCTTCTTACCCTCATAATCAAGCCCCCATATATGATTCGTTCTTATAGGCCAGTCCCTTAGCCTTGATCTCAATGTTACGTTCCCTATGACCATACAATCCACAACTGGGAATATTCATTGAGATGTCAAAAAGCCTACCCATATATGCTTAGCACTTATTGTTTTTAAAAAGAGCTTTTATGTCCCTTTGTGTGTGTGAGATTATTATGTGCTTAAGCGAGTTGAATTATCCTACTGAGAATGAGAACTGGGACACAACGTGTCATTGTATAGGGACCGAGTAAGTATAAGAGATCGCAAGCGCAGCTTTTTGAAACAACATGTCCTTGGGGACCGAGTAACCCAGAATAGAGTGAAGCACAGATAATTTCAGGAGCGAGTATAGAGACCGATAGAATTTTAGGGACTGAGCGTCTCAACGGTCGACTGTCTTCTAGGCACTCATTACTCGCTAGCCTACCAACAGTTAGTTGCATATGCGATAAACGAGGCGACGTTCCAGATTTGAAATCAAACCGTTGTGATTCGATCGTTCGCCACTCTCCATAAATAGCCTCTTCGACCAGATTCAGCTCCCCTTCATCACCTTTACAACTATTCACTCTCTTCTTAAACTCTCTCTCTCCCAAGCACTCACCGCTCAAACCCTGCAACTCTTCACCACTCACCCCTTTTCTACTCCACAAATTCTACTCCCTCAAACACACAAATGGTCAACCAAATGAACATCGATGCCAAGAAATGGGTTGCGTTCCTTAAGTTCCAGGAGTTCATGGAGAGCTCCAAAGCCGCCGCTCTGGTTCCACCTTCTACCTCCACGACTCCAGCCCTCCCTGACTCAGCACCTTCAAAGCCACTCCCTCCCATACCAGAAAAGGTGCCCAGTCCTCAGCCCTCATTCTCACCACCTCCACCACCTACCGCACACTCTACCTCTCCAGCACCCATGGAGGAAGATCAAACGACTCCATTAATTCACCCCATCTCCTCCACAAAGCTCAAAGCCTCTTCCACAGACTCCACCGAGCACACCCCCTCTGCCTCCTTACGTGATGAATCCACCCACCAAAACCCTGCCATCACTTCCACTACTCTCGCCCTCACTACTACTCCTTCTCCACCGCCTCAGACGTCCCTTAAACGAGCCATATCCATCACACCTTCCTTCACAACCCAAAAGCGCCAAAAGACTGTTGCCGCCCCTGAAAGCGACGAGTCCATCTGCCTCCCCCCTACCCACGGGAACTTCTCAACCCGCGTAGTCATCGAGACTCTCATAATAGGCCAAGGCTTTTGGTCCAGCCTCAACCCGGCCGAGTTCGACGTCGCCGCCGCAGTCACCTCTCTAGAGCGCACTCGTTGGTCCGAGCTCGAGGTAGAGCCCTTCACGGTCGACCATGAAGAGGTGCGCAAATTCTACAGTGTACTAGCTGTCATGACCCCCAACCCAGGCCAGCTCTATTCTATGGCGCACATCCCATGGGGGGACGAGCCGAAGACGCTGAATGTCAAGCTCATGGACAAGGTGCTCGATCTTCCAACGGGCAAAGGGTATGCGTCTCTGCCAAAGAAAAACTGGCCCTTTGGAAAGGCCGAGACACTCGATCTGCTAGTGGGGAAGGCGCGTCCAAGGGAGATCAAGACGCATATGTTGAGCTTCGGCACAAAGCTCCTCCACTACATAATGTTGCGTAACATCATCCCTCGCCAAGAGAAGCGCGATACCTTCACCATTGCGGATGCGTGCCTACTACGAGAGGTCATTGAAGGGAGTCTCATAGACACGCCGCGCCTCATTCTCTCTCACATGCTAACGCTGAAGATGCACAAGAACCACGCGCTTCCATATCCCCGCGTTGTCAAGAAGCTCATGCTCGAGCTGGGGATCTACAAGCCGATAAAAGAAACGCCCTGTGAGAGTATTATCACTGAGACTGGGCTGCGTCGGCTACTCAAACACGCTAGTATGGATGCGCTGGTCGAGAAGCTGCTCCTTGGCTCCACACCCAGAACTGAGCCTAAACCCGAACCCAAACCCAATCCCGACACCTCAGCCCCTCCCAAATCCGAACCCAGACCTCGCCGAATCAAGAGCCCCTCGAAGGAGCCTAAGCCGTTGCTGCTGCCGAATATGAGCTCAGAGGAAATTCAACTTCGCACCTTGGATGTTGTACTTCAGACCAGGGCTCAGACACATGCTCGACTGACACCTTCATCATGTCAAGGCGCTCATGATCGGGCCTCTGAAAGAGGGTTGCGAGGATGACTACCAGTGGGAGTAGCTGTTGTCTCAGTTCCTTTTAGGACCCCTTAGAAATCCAAAAGCTCCACTACAATGCTTGTTTTTTTTGCTCTTTTTGACTATCTTTGTTGTGTGCTCTTATATATTATCAATGAATTGCTAGTTTTTGGATCACTTACCTGCTTGCTCTAGGGCTAGACTTTTTGTGTTTTCTTTCGTATCACTTACTCATTCCTCTAGAAGGCACGCACATGCTACACTTAGTTTCCCTTGATTAATATTGCGCATTCCTTTTTACATGATGTCAAAAGGGGGAATATTACAGGCATAGGAGCTATTTAATTTTGGGGGGGAACTAGAACATATGAAGTTAAAGGGCGATGCTTATTACTTGTTCATTGATTAAGGGAAAATTGAAAGCTACTTCTTTTCTCAGCTCTATAGTATGCCTATGCCAGGATTCTAAGTTTGTCATCATTAAAAAGGGGGAAACTATTGGTTATATGAACTAGCCCCTTAGTTTGTATAACTGATAATACCTTAGTTTTAATGATAACAAACTACCTTATGAACTAATATGTGTATTGAGTGAGATATCGCAGGAAATTGATAGGCCTTTGAGTTACTTAGGAGGTTTAAGGGTGAAAAGCAACGAGCTTAAGAGAATATACAAGAGCGAGTTCAACGAGAAGACTAGCGCTCAAAGCGCTTAACTAGGAGCAAGGGAACCGAGGGATACTGAAGGGGACCGAACAATAAGAGTGAAGGATTGAGCTGCACAAATAACACGCTACACAAGGAGGACGCGCTTAAGGGGACCGAAGACATTCAAGAGGACCGAGCGCGTATATATGGAAAGAAATCTTCCTAGAGCTAAAGAAGGAAAGAGTTGATTCGCCAAGAGATTTACCAGATTCGAGATCTTAATAGTTGAAGCTAGTTTGTCATTATATTCGACTAGTTTAGATTTAGTACTTTATTTATTATTATTTACTTTCTTTTAGGTAATTAGTTCCCCGTGATTATGTCATAGTATAAATAGCTTAGTTCATTTATCTTTAAAGGTTGGTTGTTGAACTAGAGAGAAAGAGATCATCTTGATTTAGAGCTTAGGCAATAGCTAGGAGAGTTGAGAGAAACTAAGAACTGTGTGTTTGCCTAGTAGTTGTAAGTCTCACAAGAAATCAAATCAACAACGTTTTGGAATTGAAGTGTTTGTTTGTTCTTAGTCTTATATTTCCGCACAAAAGATTCTATCTTTAGTTAGACTAAGTTCTTCAGGATCCACAATTTGTCTACACAATCTAATTCTTTTCCTTGAATAAAACTTAGAAATCCGTTTAGTTGAATCTACAGTATTACGTTGTACCATGTCGGTTGGTAAGAAAAAACTTAGAAAAAAAAACTACACGATAAAATAAAGGAAACAAACAAAAAATATGAAAAAATGGAAGATCCTAATAAAAAGGCAAAGGGATTTGTATTTTGGTGTACCGTATTCCCTAGTACAGCGTGAGCACGACGAAGGTAGAGCAATTGAGTCAGTGCCTTGTCCTTTGATGGTTGTGGAGCCAGTGCGGTTCATTGTTTCAAACTTGTTCCTTGTTGATGCGGTGTAAAAGAAGGAACTGAGGTGAGTATGATCTTGAGTGGTGTGTTTGTAGGGATATATATACACATAAGTGGTTTAGTGTTGTGGAAGTTGAAATAGTTTCTGAAATCCCATGATTGATATTTTTAATGGTGATTTTCCAAAACTCATAGTTGAGATCTTTAATGGTTATTTAGGGCATATGGCGTTTAAGTTAGGCTGAGCAAACGGATCGATCCAATCCGATCCGACCCGGTATACCGGATATCCGGCTAAAAATTTCAGTGATATCTCGATCCGTATCCGATCCGGTATAAGCCGGATATCCGGCTAAAACGGACCGGATCGGATCAGATAGTTATACCGGATATCCGAAATATCCGATTTCTAAGAAAAGAATGATTTAACTTCTTTTTTATTTTCAAATCAATATATAACTAATACATAATAATTAAAACTAATAATTAAGAAATAATATATTAATAATTCAGATTTTCATTTAATAACTTATTATGAATATATTAAAAGTTCATCTTCTCTTGGAAGAACATGGAACAAACTACTTGTTGTCATAGTTTGATTTAGTAGACCATTGGGATTAAATATATATACTCAAGAAGTATTGGTCAAAAAAATGCACTTTTTTGGGCCTAATCCCAAATCTACCACCAACCTTTATATATCTACACACATATGCACATTTTTTTACCCTTTCTTTTAAATCCGGAAATATAATATAAAGAAGTTGAAAGTCTGAAAAGTTGCGTGTAGGGCTGCAGTGGACTACCTGACACGGATTTGAGATGACACTGACGTGGTACACCGTGATTGGATGCAATGGAAAAAGGAAAAGAAAATACATTTGTTTAGCTTCGGGTTAAGGTGTTTTAATCACCCAGCCCAAAACACTAATCTTCCCGCCCAATTTACAATTTCCCGCCAAAAACCCTTGACAACGCCTTTGATTATTTTCAGCTGGTTAACGCACCGAAACGTGAGAGAGTACACCTGTAACAATACATGGTGATCCAATATACAAGGCATGACAGGATCTGTTGTAAAATTCAAAAAATGTTTAATGGCTTACAGAGTTTAGTGAATTATGTATTAAAAAATGAAAAATGTGAATATATGTCTTCAAAGAGAGCAATAAATATATATTGTAATGTTTTGAAAAATATGTATATACCATGTACAACTGAAGTTGGAAAAAATCCCATATATTACTTGGTAGAGTTAACATTGCATAAGATGTGAGATGGGTTGAGATCAATGTTGAGTTGGCGATCTCTTATTGGCCCGGATCTCCCTCCCAAAAACGTCCAATCCGTTGCATTGCCCGCCAAAAAAACTTATCTACTTACCCTCCAAATAAAAAAGAACTAAAAAATTCTCATATATGTCATACCTTTTTGCATATGTGGCTATCTTCAACCTCTTCTACCTTTTCATCCTGCTACGCTTTTTCATATATTTGTATTTACTCTACTTTCATCCACTCAGCCCCAGGAATATTCCAGCATTTACATACCTCGTACATCCATTGAATTTCCCTGTAACCGATCCTGTCACAAAGCTCACCAAGCTATATAATAATGGGTAAGATTGTGGGTTGAGGGAAATTTTTACTGCTTACCTTTATGCTAAAATAACATGTGCGATTAATTATATATGAAGTAGATTGTTGATTTCCGTGTTTGGAATTGAATCGGTCGTTTTATTTTGTACACATGCGAGTGCCTGATTACAACAGTAAGTGACGGGAGTTGGGTTTGGAGAGGAGATGTGTGGGTATACCAAGGCAAGCAAGTTTCATCTGGGTTGTTGACTCCGGAATCTATTCTATACATGGATCTGGTGAAGATTATTCGTAGCAAGTTGAGGATGGAAGAGAATATCATACTTAAGTTAAGTTATTACCCCCTTGCTCTACCAGGAATCCCTCCCATCTATGTTGCTTGTGATGATGATTTGGAGGCATATAGGTTTAGCAATTCACGAGGGCAAGTCTTCCAAACACCTTTGTATTGTGAGGTAGAGACTATCGAGGATGAGGTGAAACCCTTTGTAATAGCGAAAACAGAGGAGATCGAAGTTTTGTCTAGCGCACCAGAGGTGGAAACGGAAACGCATACAATGGCAGGAGAGAAACAAGTTCATGACAGGAAACGAAAGCGTGAGAACAAGACCATTCCTATTGAATTTGTATGTCTATTAACAGATGAAGAAAAGGAAGAGTCGGATGGAGAACATGACCATTCCCTAATGGAAATTTCAAGTGGTGGATCAGAGGAGTTAGATGTAGTTGATCTAGATGATGGCGAAGATGTCGATGGTGATCTCAGCGACGATTCATACTTATGGTGGGACAAATTTATAGAAAAATCAAGTGCAAAGTCTGCAAGAGTGGCATGTGATGGTGCCGGGTCTAGCAGAGCTGTCACTGACCTGGTGGATGATTCATGCAACGATGTTGAGGATGACAAGGAAGAGTATAATCAGGATTTTTTCAAAGAATTGGATGAAGCTGAGTTGAGAGCGTTGAGGTCACACCATCCATATGTGGAAGCCAATGTAGTCCAAGACGATGGAGCGATGAGCGGTTCTGGAATAAGACTAGGAGCATTGTATGAAGATAAGGTGAGCTTGAAAAATGCTATTGTAGAATATGCTGTGAACAACTGTTTTGAAACCCGTGTGAAGAGGTCTGAACCAACACGTCTGTTTGTTGGATGCAAGGTCAGAAGTTGCCTGTTCCGAATCAATGCGACAATTATAATGAAGACGAGCACGTTTAAGGTGAATAAGTTTAAGACAGAACATTCTTGTGGGATGAAGTACACACACATCCCACGCAAGAAGGCAACTACGTCATATGTTGCTAGTAAAATACTCCAACGGTATGGTAAAGTCAATTTTGTTTCCATCGTCATGCATTCAATTGATCCAACAGTTTTGTTGTTTAACTAGGTACAACCTCGGGGAGAAAATGTTGTCGGCAAAAGCTATACAAACTGCTTTGAAGTCAGGAGGGATCGATGTCAGTTACATGAAAGCCTCTCGAGCAAGGCAGGTAGCTGAAGCCATGGTCCGAGGCACTGCGGAGGAAAGTTTCATGTACATCCATTCATGGTTAGAGATGCTTAAAGTGGTGAATCCTGGTTCGTACACATCAATTAAAACAAACTGTCATAACAGATTTGAGTCTTGCTTTTGGGCATTGGGATGTACCATCAGAGCCATCCCACAGCTTAGAAAGGTCAGTACAACTATAATGCGGTAGGATCAAAATACAGTATGGTAGGATCGTATCAGTACCATGGTAAGATAGTAATGTTGGGATGGTAATGTATGCAAATGTGGAAATATATTATATATGGTAGGATAGTTTCAGTACTACGGTGGGATGGTAATGTTGGGATAGTAATGTTTGCAAATATTTAAACATATAAGTTATTGTAGGATAGTTTCATTACTATGGTGGGATAATAATGTTGGGATAGTAATGTTTGAAATATAAGGTACAGAAGGATAATTTCAGTACTATGGTAGACTCATATTAGTACTATGGTAGGATCATGTCATTACTATTGTGGGGTAGTAATGTTTGCAAATACTTCAAGTTGTTTCCGTTGTCGGTGCTCACTTGTCGGGGAAGTTCCCCGGAGTTCTTCTTATGACAGTTGCACAAGACCCAAACAATCATATTTATCCCATTGCGTTCTCAGTTGTGGGGTCCGAGAGCAAAGCGTCATGGTCTTTCTTCTTTGAACATTTGAAACTAAGCGGTATGGTTCCCGATAGTGTGGAAACTATCGTCATATCGGATAGGCTCGCAAGCATAAAGAGTGCTATGAAGGTGCATTACAAGCTGGCAGGCCATGGTTATTGCGCATACCATTTGTACCATAATCTGAGGCCTTCGGGGAGCGGCCCGGGAGCTTTGCAGGATCAGTGGTTCAATGTTGCTAAGGCCTACACGGCCGAAGACTTTGAGAAGGAGATGGATATGTTGAAGTTGATGGCACCGCGCATGGCAGAAAGGGCCATGAGAGTACCTGTAGAATCTTGGTCAAGGGCACACTGCCGTTACGAGAGGTTCAACATTATGAGAACGAACAATTTAAGAGTCTCTCAATGCTGTACTAAAAAACGAACGTGCTTGGCCAATCATTCCATTGTTCAACACAATCTTGCAGACAATGTCAAGGTGGTTCGAAGACAGGAGGAGTAAGCCAGGCACAATGGATGATGAGCCAGCCAACAAAGTGGTTGTAACACTGGACCAACGACGTATGCAATCATTGTCATTGAGGGCGACCAGGTTAAGCCAGTATGTGGCTGAAGTGAAGGAAGGCTTCAAAACTTTCGAGGTGGACCTGCGACAGAGGAAATGCCAATGCGAGGTGTTCCAGAAAGACAGAATTCCCTGCCGACATGCATTCGCAGCAGCCTCTGAACTGAATGTGCGGGTAGTCGATTTGCTTTCCTCCTACTATCTTAACAAGAATGTGACTGAAATGTACAAGGAAATTATCCGTGTTGTCCCTGAGTCCCGGTCCCAGTGGACTTTGCCAGCTCGATTTCAATGCTCACATCCATTGTGGACTAGAGGTCCTGGACGACCAAGGGTTAACAGATACAAAGCTGCTTGGGAGAGGAGGAAATGCACAAAGTGTAACAGATTTGTGCATCTTGCAAGGCAATGCTTCAGCAACCGCTCTTGAAACATTAGGGATCCATCTTTTGGTGTTATGTTCATTTTGAATTGTGGTTCATGACTATGTATTGTAAATGACAGGATAATTTTAGATGCATGACAGTATTGTAGTTCATGACAATATGCTTTTAGGTGCATTGTTGTTTTGATGTAAATTTTGCGTGTCAACACCATTCAATGTTGTTGATGTGTATTGTATGTGACGGGATAATTTTAGGTCTATGGCGATATTAAGAGAAGGGTACATAATCATTTCTTGACCTTTGTTGTTGTACGAAGCAAATTATATTTAATCCATAAATTAGCGGGGAATCACTAGTACAAATTGACTTGGAGGTTACAATAAAAAGTGGTGGTGCTATGACGCAAAGGAATATGAGTTATCTTGGCTCGTCGTCGTCTTCAAGAACTATCGATCCTTCACCTGTGACTCCCCGACCACGGCATTGAACTAGTTGTGTAGAACTTCGTTGCTTTTGGGACTTGAAATCTCTTTGGACAAGACAGCAGCTGAGTTACATTTGAAACTAATAAGAAACCAAATATATCACAATGTAACTAACATTTATGAGATTCTTAGTGATATCATAGTATTTTACCATCGGCACACCATGGAACCCCCAGGTAGTTAAGATCGCCGTAAAACCTCGACGCAGAGTCAACGTTAAGGAAGAAGAAAAGGTTCGACTAGTTCCTTTTTACCCAAACGGATTTCTCCCGTGTCTCCAACCGAGATGCTGTACGTGCTCATCATCACTCCAACATCGACGTTGACGTTGAAGGCTTTACTCAAGCTGAAAAAAACATACAATATTTGCCATACTTGTGGGTGCAGTTGTGACGGCGGTAGTTTATAAGTTTGGAGAAACGACATGACCAGCTCTGGGAAAGGTAACCGGAAACCTAGGTGAAATGGGTACATGTGTAGGGCGGACCATCCTTGAACGACGGTGTCTGCGAACTGGTTGTTTGGAATCTGGATTTGCACTTGTGGGTGCAAGCCGGTTGTTTTTCGGATGTCCAACTCATCCTTATCGGTCAACATCGACCTCACCTTGATCGACATATTTGGTGGTGAAGATGAGATTCAATGGTGTAGTAGGCAATGGTAAACATGTGATGTAGCATGAGTGTTTTATAGAGGTGAATGCCTCTTCAAAATATAGACGTTGCAAAAAAATAGAGCCGTTGGAATTTTAAAAAAAAGCCGTTGGATTTCAAAATAAGAGTCGTTGGATTTTAGTAGTACGGTTTCCAAGTTCATTCCTCTGATTCTTGATGACCACAATACCATTTTAATCCTGCCACACGGACACAATGTATATTTTGACAAGTTGGCTTAGAGTGACTTGGACTCCATAATTCTGTAAAATGGTATGAGAGTGAAAAGTTGGATTTTCATAAGCATAAACGAATAAGCATACACGAAGATTGTCCTTCTCACAATTCCATAATGCAGCTAAATAAATTCACGATCTTAACAACAGCTAAAGGGTCCAAATACACAATTCCATAATAAGACAAACAAGTGCTCTAAACAACTAAATCTGAACATCTACTGGCCAGGCAACATTGACACCAAATTCCCTCCATACACGGCCTCTGCAATCTGCCGCCTGTTGCCGTCTATGAACTTGTCAGCCACCGCATCAAGGTTCACCATCCCATGAGCGAGTCATTCAATATGTTTTGCGCAGTACACTCCACAGTCGCCCCTGTTTATTTTATGTGAGTTAGCTACAAAGTTATTCAAGTGCATGACAGGATACATAGTAGTCATGGTGGGATTCTTACGTTCGTTTGTTCTGCTTCAGACCCTTTACCCTATTGAAGCGTAGAGGCATTCCACCTTGAACTACGTACTTCTCAGCAGTACCTGGATACGTGCTCAGTATGAAGGGAACCCTGACCATGATTGGGTTAAGCTCTTCTATTATATGTTCTTCTTTCATGAGGTCGTGGTTGCAGTCATACACATTTAACACCCATTCCTGCAGGTCTATTTCCAGTGCAACACAGTGATTACTATTTACAAAATATGGGGCATACACATACTCTGTTTCATCCCATCTTTGTGAAACACCCTTTGGTAGCTCGCCTCTGCAATATTGTAACAAGTATTCCAGGGTTTTACCACCATTAATCTTCCCCTCGTGGAAGTTCTTGATCTGATTGGACCAGAAACTGTCTAAAACTACACAAGTGTGGGTCTCTGGAGGCCTTCTCTGTACAGAATCGCGTACGTAGCATAGTACCTCATCAATTTCCTTCATGTAGATCACAAATATATCTCAAAAGACATCACAAATATATAAGGAATGACACATCACATCAGGTTAGAGGATACCACTTACCACTCTTGTCCACCAATTGGATGGCTCCAACAGCCTTGCAAAATTTTTATGGTCAAGTTTGTATGTGCTCTCTGGCTTGAAGAGGTGTATGGTGGTCCGAAAGGTAATAGGAGGTTGGATGCCAATAAAAAGAGTACATTACTAATTTAGAATGTTGTGATATATGATGAAACAATACAAGTCATCTGTGAATGGCGAGAGCACAAACCTATGATCTGAATACCAAGTAAGGAAGTCTGTCATTTCCTTGCATGATGTATTTTTTGTTAGCTTCTTCAGCTTCTTCAAAACATTGTCATCTTTGAATATAGGCTTCACAGTTTTCTTTGCATTCCTCGGGGGGTTCTTCCTTTTCTTCACCCGCTTTGCGCCAACCTGGTGCGCATCCTCTACATCATCCTCCTTCTCAGCCTCCTTGGGCACCTCATCTCCACCCTTGTTCTCATCCACCATTGTAGCTTTTGACTCGACAACTCCCTCCTGTGTAGCCTGTGTTGCTTCCTCAGTTGGGCCATCACCCACATCATCTGTCTCTGTCCTCTCAATATCTCCTCCTTCGCCTTGATTCCCATCCGCTCCTTGACTGCCGCATACGTCCTTCATAACATCATTGACAACCTGAAATACCTGTTCCACAGTCTCCATAATACCAACTGGCTGGCCCACATTTTCCTGCATTTAACAGATACACTACTCATCAATATTGTGTATCCTGCCACACAGCTTATATCATACCTCCAGGCAATGAATCACATATATCTAATATAACTAATCATTTTGCACCGTAGACTATGTATTATTGACAACCAGTAATACTTGTGCCACGTTCTCTACTCTATCCACAAACACATTTCCCTGCATTTATCAAATACATCCATTCATCAATTTTTTACATCCTGCCATGCATTTGATATAATACCTCCAGTAAATGAATCCCATATATCTTATACAACCAGGTTGATTGCACAATGCACTATATAATATAACTTAATTGACAACATACCTCCATAATTGCATCATTTTGCACCTCAATGTTGTTGCCATCCTCCTTGTTCTCACTCTCTTCTTTGTTCTCTGCCAAAGCCTCAGCAGTTTTATCTTCATTTACAGCAGTTGACATTTCCACTACACCATTAGCACCACCATCCCCCTTGTCCTCATCACCACCATCATCTGCATCATCGTCATCATCTTCCTTTTCTTCTTCATCATCGTCTTCACCTTCAACCTCTGCTCCACTCTGTTTCTTCTTCTCTCCCTGCTCAGCACCCTCTCCCTCAACTTCATCAATCTTCACCCTTCTGCCCTTCATGGTAGCCTTCTTTCCAGGAACATTCTTTGCCTTCTTCTTGGGGGCCTTCTTTTCCACCTTCTTTCCCACCTTCTTTTCCCCCTTACCTGCTGGGGCACGCTTTTTACTTCCTTTCTTTGACTCTTCACGAACTGGATCATCAGCTCCCACATCAACAACATTTAAGTCAACATTATCCACCTCAATATTCTTCTTCACAACTCCTTTGGCTTTCTCCCTTGCAGCAATGGCATCGGCCACAATCTTGTCAAAATACTGGTGTACATTTTCTTCTTCTTCAAACTCACACTCACACTCCTTCAACAACTTTTCCTCATCTGCAGACTCGGGGAATAGAATTGGCTTGACCACAGTGTTCTTCTCTCCAAATGACTCTCCTAAAACTCCACGCTCTAGGGCATCATTTGAATACCACCGGATGCCACGAGGGAATCTATCTCCTTCAACACGGTGACAATATTGTCGCCCAACACCCCGAGCGACCTCCCAAACCCACACCTATCATATTTCATACAAAAAATTCTCAATAACTACATACAGTTCTTGTATAAAACACGTCCTTCCATGATCGTTTCTGAATACTGTCATGAAGATGTATTTTGGGATAACGGAATTTCTCTCGAATACATACCTGAAATACCAGTGGCAGTCCCTGGAGTGAATAAGGGATTCTTCTCTCAGATGCCACTTGCTTAGCTATGTTGGATGTCTCCATCCTCCTCAAGAGAGATGTTGTGAGTGATTTGTGGAGCTCTAGGTAAGCAACCCTTCCCCATGGATACTCATAAAAGGTTTCTGTCCTCTCAAGCAGTTTTACATGGAGAGGGTTGACTAGCCTTTTCTTGTCACCCAAAGCAGAATACCCTCTACTATCAACAACATAGCCATCTGGAGCTTGTGAAAGTCATATGGCACTTAATGGATAAATCTCTCAAACAATTAATTCACAAACATTGTAGATTT
Source organism: Phyllobates terribilis (assembly GCF_046119375.1). Taxonomy (NCBI): domain Eukaryota; kingdom Metazoa; phylum Chordata; class Amphibia; order Anura; family Dendrobatidae; genus Phyllobates; species Phyllobates terribilis. The sequence continues at coordinate 26,672 of NW_027369611.1, read as the reverse complement.
GTTGAAGAAATTAGTCATTGCAGTTTTCTCTCCTCTCCTGGGCTGAACTCTTCCTTCCCCACAATTCAGACCAGTAATCAGGCTAAATTCTTTCATGGAGAACCTAGACTCTTTACCACACACATCATACCATGTCTCGTACTTCTTACCACTATCTAGCTGCTTCATCAGAATAGCATGTATTGTCTAGGAAGAGAATGACACTTGTTGAATCATTTCAAGCACTTTACCAAAAGGCCCATCCTTCAACCATAGCCAATCTACATGACTCAGTTTCTGCCTAATTTCATAATAGTAAGCTGTTCTAGAACAAATGTTGATCCTGCCATAAAATCCTCACCAGTGTAGTACATATACGGAATCTACATAACAAATTCGTTTTATAAATTTCATCAGAAAATAGACATGCAAACATTTTAGGGCTTGTTGATAGGAATTAAGCACTATGACAGGACGAAGATTTGTGCTTACACCGCGTTTGAATAGTAAGGGCTGGATTTGACGTTTGCTCTTCCCCTTCGCCATCTTGACAGGGACCAACTGTTCTTCCTCGACCAAGGCGTCGCTCTTCCCCCTTTTTCGCTTTCCGCCGGCCTTGGGAACCTTACTGACATTAACGGGAGTCGCTTCCGCCGCCTCCGTCTGCGGCGACTCTTCCAAATCGGCCGCCGGTACTTCGTCGTCTTCGATTTCGTCTAACATGTCTCTCATCATCTTAAGCTTAACCATTCCGACTCGAATTTGTGAAATCGGGTTGGAAAGAAGCCCTAAGTTTGAGTTGAAGATGAAGATGAAGGAATGGATAATGGGTTTTGGGAATACCTGCTACAGATTTGATTTGAATAACGACTACAGATTTGCTTGAGTTGAGTTCTACAGATGAAGATAATGGGGATTGGGATTCCTTTTGATTGTCTAAAATAACGACTACAGTTTGATTTGAATTTAAAGATCTGTTTTGGGAATAACCGCTAACTCTGGTAGTTAGTTACTAATTACATAACTTTAGGGGGTTAATTCTCTGCACCTACAACTCTACACTAATATCATATTTTAATCTGTTTTTTACTAAAATATTATATGTTTTCTCTTTTTCTTTGTTAACAAAATGAAATGTGCATAGATTTGTAGATATATAAAGGTTAGTGGTAGATTTGGGATTAGGTCCAAAAAAGTGCATTTTTATGTTAAACCCCCTATACTCAATATAGTTTATAGTTAACGTGGATTTTATTTGAACATTTTAAAACTAAACCATTAGTATTAAATTGATCATGTACATATTATCTAGTTTTAGAAAATATATGTAATATAATTAATATTCCTGGATATCCGCTTTGAAAATTATCATGATCCGTATCCGGTCCAGATATCCTATAATATAAGCCGGATCGGATACGGATTTTTCGGATACGGGTCGGCAGGTTTTCGGATCGGATCGGCCGTATCGGATAAATTTGATCACCCCTAGTTTAAGTTGACTAAGGATCTCAATGGTTTGATTTCTTTAATGTTTTTTTTCAATCTGTTTTTTTTATACTTTAATTGTGAATTATGGTATAGGACGTTTAAGTTGCATGTGGATTGGAATGGTCCGGATACAATGAAACGCATTAAGAAGAATCAAGTTCTTCAAATGGGGGCGGAAGGGAACAATAGAATTTAAAAATCTTAAATAATATTTAACAATAAATGTAAATTTAATGATTTGAAATTCCCCTAATTTTTGTATATGCAAACTTTTATTTTCCATGAATACATAAATATATTATAATTAGCAGCAAAACGAAGAAAAAAAACAAAGAACAAAATATGGATTTGTTTGTTTGGTCCAAAATAATAGGGCTTAATACATACATTTATTTGTTTAACGGGCTAGTCTGATGGTTGCTTGGGCCAACAAAAACAAAATATGGATTTGTGTGTTTGAAAAATAATTTTAAATGTTGCCATTGTTTGCCCTAATTAATACCCTACTTAATTCCTTCAATTAGCATTGTTTATTCACCACAAACCAAATTGTATTGTTCTTGGACCAATGAAAATAGAAATGTATGTGGATTTATGTTTTCCATTGAATTCACCCCCAAATAAACCTCTTCTCTCTTCAATGTTTTTCTTTTGTTTTGACCATATCTTTGTCTTCAATGTTTGTAGTCTGTAACGTTTGGGTGCTTCATTGTGAAACGATTTTCATTAAATATTATTTGACCATATATTTGTCTTTACTTTTCCGAGCTTGAAGCAGCATGATGTTTTCATCGTGAAATGATTTCCATTAATGCTTTGTTTTGACCAAGATTCCAACTCTTTGTATACTATATATACGTGTAGAAGTCTAATCTCGATTTATGCCTCAAATAGAATTTGGAATATCTAAAATAAATTTCACACATCCCCTCTGCAGTGGCTTCCGGATCTGCCCGATGAATGTCGACAGGTGGTTGCTCAAATTCGTCCTCCAAGTGAAGAAGTTGAAGACTCCTGTCGGCGCCACCATTCATCCTGCTAATGTCTACAAATCCCCCGTCGGAAATATCTTGGGATGGAGTAGATTCTTCGGTACAAACATGTAACCTTCTCTATACTTCTTTACCTTGTACTTCTTTGTCAGTTGTGTACGTATAATTCTTTTTTACCCTATACTTCTTTGTCAGTTGTGTACGTATAATTCTTTTTTACCCTATACTTCTTTGTGCTGCTGCGGACGTTTAATTTAATTAATATTAGAAATAGTCTTACAGTAAATTAATAGAAAATATATGGATTATGAGATAAATTAATTTTTTTGGTGAAGAGTGTTTGTTCCAAGACCTCAAAATAGGTACTATTGTTGATGTTAATTTTGTAATTTTATGCTCGATATACTATGGAATTGTTCTGAATTATATTATTATGTTTGAACAAATGCTTATAGAAATCTTGGATCTTGGCACTGATGATGCCCAAAACTACAGTAAAGATATTAATTTGATGACTTTACAGTCTTTCACTGCATGAAAATCAGTAACTTGTCACTAACTTGCAATACTAATTGAATTTTGTTTGTTTGTGTTCAAGCACAAATTTCGATCGTCACCCTTTCTCAGGTAAGTATGTTTAAAATAGATGTTTTTCCTTCATATATTGTTTGGCAACTTTTCTAAGAAATTTTCTAATTTCTGAATCTCATAGTTAATGGATGAGCTCAACAAAGGAGGACTGGGAGCAGATGGTAAATCTGGTAATTAAAGTTCAGATGTTAATGTCTCCTTTGTATATACAATCTTATAGATGGTGACTTTTTACAACTTATTTGTAATGAAATATTAGTATTATTAATCGAGTATGAAACAAATCTATTCTTTGAATGAATTTTATTCATAAATCAGTTATTTTTTATGAGCTTCAAAAAGAGTCTTCTGAATGTGCATAAAATTCTCTTATCGAAACATTTTCGCATAAACTTATAGTTCAAGCATTGAGAATATATGCAATAATACATATTTTAAATGAAAATAAATGCAATATTTAGGTGTTTTAAAAAACACTAAATTCATTGTTTGCCCTAATTAATACCCTACTTAATTCCTTCAATTCCTTCAATTGGCATTGTTTATTCACACAAGAATTTCTTAATCTTAATTCTTATTCTTATTCACACAAGAATGCCTTGCATTTATTTCACAAAATCCGTTTCATCAATGGATTGAATGTTGATTCAATGCCACCTTGACCCCTCTTTTTCATAGGCTTACATTTGTCTTTCAAACTTCCGTTGGCCATTGATTGGCTTGCAATTGATTGCCCTAATTAATACCCTATTTAATTCCTTCAATTCCTTCAATTGACATTGTTTATTCACACAAGAATTTCTTAATCTTAATTCTTATTCTTATTCACACAAGAATGTCTTGCATTTGTTTCACGAAATCCGTTTCATCAATGGGTTGATTCAATGCCACCTTGACCCCTCTTTTTCATAGACTTACATTTGTCTTTCAAACTTCCGTTGTCCATTGATTGGCTTGCAATTGATTGCTCCATCAATATCTCCTTCAATTTCCCTTTCCATCCAAGCGTTACAAATGTGACTCTCACACAAAAACGGCTGGTCTACCTCAATCGTCTTCTTCTGTGTTTAAATTTGCGTCTTCCACGTTGTTGAAATGTTCACACCACATTTTTATGCATAGCTTAATAATTTACATCAAACACATAAGATATAAATGATGTTCAACGTATATATGTGGTCACAGACAACCTATCTATCTAATATACTATAATCTTAGGGATGCAAAAATACTAAATGTGATCCTAATACACATTAATTATATCCTAATTATGTAAAAGGCCCACATCTAATTCTCAATCTAAAAAACCTAATAATCAAAATCAAAATCAATAGATTCTTATTTGTGCCATCCACCTAAGCCCAACAAAAAGAATAGACACAATAGATAGGTCTAATTATAATATTCTTATTTGTGCCATCCACCTATTCTTTTTGTTGGGCTTAGGTGGATGGCACAAATAAGAATCTATTGATTTTGATTTTGATTATTAGTTTTTTTAGATTGAGAATTAGATGTGGGCCTTTTACATAATTAGGATATAATTAATGTGTATTAGGATCACATTTAGTATTTTTGCATCCCTAAGATTATAGTATATTAGATAGATAGGTTGTCTGTGCCTACATATATACGTTGAACATCATTTATATCTTATGTGTTTGATGTAAATTATTAAGCTATGAACAAAAATGTGGTGCGAACATTTCAACAACGTGGAAGACGCAAATTTAAACACAGAAGAAGACGATTGAGGTAGACCAGCCGTTTCTGTGTGAGAGTCACATTTGTAACGCTTGGATGGAATGGGAAATTGAAGGAGATATTGATAGAGCAATCAATTGCAAGCCAATCAATGGCCAACGGAAGTTTGAAATACAAATGTAAGCCTATGAAAAAGAGGGGTCAATGTGGCATTGAATCAACATTCAATCTATTGATGAAACGGATTTCGTGAAACAAATGCAAGACATTCTTGTGTGAATAAGAATAAGAATTAAGATTAAGAAATTCTTGTGTGAGTAAACAATGTCAATTGAAGGAATTGAAGGAATTAAGTAGGGTATTAATTAGGGCAATCAATTACAAGCCAATCAATGGCCAACGGAAGTTTGAAAGACAAATGTAAGCCTATGAAAAAGAGGGTCAAGACGGCATTGAATCAACATTCAATCCATTGATGAAACGGATTTTGTTAAACAAATGCAAACATTCTTGTGTGAATAAAAATAAGAATTAAGATTAAGAAATTCTTGTGTGAATAAACAATGCCAATTGAAGGAATTGAAGGAATTAAGTAGGGTATTAATTAGGACAAACAATGAATTTAATGTTTTTTAGAACACCTAAATATTGCATTTATTTTCATTTAAAATATGTATTATTGCATATATTCTCAATGCTTGAACTATAAGTTTATGCGAAAATGTTTCAATAAGAGAATTTTATGCACATTCAGAAGACTCTTTTTGAAGCTCACAAAAAATAACTGATTTATGAATAAAATTCATTCAAAGAATAGATTTGATTCATACTCGATTAATAAATACTAATATTTCTTTACATATAAGTTGTAAAAAATCACCATCTATAAGATTGTATATACAAATGAGACATTAACATCTGAAATTTAATTACCAGATTTACCATCTGCTCCTAGTCCTCCTTTGTTGAGCTCATCCATTAACTATGAGATTTAGAAATTAGAAATTTTCTTAGAAAAGTTCCCAAACAATATATGAAGGAAAAACATCTATTTTAAACATGCTTACCTGAGAAAGGGTGACGATCGAAATCTGTGCTTGAACACAAACAAACAAAATTCAATTAGTATTGCAAGTTAGTGACAAGTTACTGATTTTCATGCAGTGAAAGACTGTAAAGTCATCAAATTAATATCTTTACTGTAGTTTTGGGCATCATCAGTGCCAAGATCCAAGATTTCTATAAGCATTTGTTCAAACATAATAATATAATTCAGAACAATTCCATAGTATATCGAGCATAAAATTACAAAATTAACATCAACAATAGTACCTATTTTGAGGTCTTGAAACAAACACTCTTCACCAAAAAAATTAATTTATCTCATAATTTCATATATTTTCTATTAATTTACTGAAAGACTATTTCCAATATTAATTAAATTAAACGTCCGCAGCAGCAGAAAGAAGTATAGGGTAAAAAAGAATTATACGTACACAACTGAAAAAGAACTACAAGGTAAAAAAGTATAGAGAAGGTTACATGTTTGTACCGAAGAATCTATTCCATCCCAAGATATTTCCGACGGGGGATTTGTAGACATTAGCAGGACGAATGGTGGCGCCGTAAGGAGTCTTCAACTTCTTCACTTGGAGGACGAATTTGAGCAACCACCTGTCGACATTCATCGGGCAGATCCGGAAGCCACTGCAGAGGGGATGTGTGAAATTTATTTTAGATATTCCAAATTCTATGTGAGGCCTAAATCGAGATTAGACTTCTGCACGTATATATAGTATACAAAGAGTTGGAATCTTGGTCAAAACAAAGCATTAATGGAAACCATTTCACAATGAAAACATCATGCCATTTCAAACTCGGAAAAGTAAAGACAAATATATGGTCAAATAATATTTAATGAAAATCGTTTCACAATGAAGCACCCAACCGTTACAAACTACAAACATTGAAGACAAAGATATGGTCAAAACAAAAGAAAAACATTGAAGAGAGAAGAGGTTTATTTGGGGGTGAATTCAATGGAAAACATAAATCCACATACATTTCTATTTTCATTGGTCCAAGAACAATATAATTTGGTTTGTGGTGAATAAACAATGCCAATTGAAGGAATTAAGTAAGGTATTAATTAGGGCAAACAATGCCCATTTTAAGATATATTAAGATTAGATGTTTTTTTCAATCAATTTTTTTATACTTTAATTTTGATTTATGTTGTAGGACGTTTAAGTTGACTGTGAATTGGAATGGCCCGGACACAGTGAAACGCATTAAGAAGAATCAAGTTCATCAATGGGCGCAGAAGGGAACAATAAAATTTAAAAATCTTAAATAATATTTAACGACAAATGTAAATTTAATGATTTGGAATCCCCTAATTTTTGTATATACAAGCTTTTACTTTCCATGAAAGCATAAATACATTATAATTAGCATCGAAACGTAGAAAAAAAAACAAAGAACAAAAGATAGATTTGTTTGTTTGAAAAATATGGATTTGTTTGGTCCAAAATAATAGGGCTTAAATACATACATTTATTTGTTTAACGTGATAGTACGATGTTTGCTTGGGCCAATAGAAACAAAATATGGATTTGTGTGTTTGAAAAATAATTTTTTTTGTTGGATTCTCTAAAGCCAAAACAAGAAATTGTATATGTATGTAATAAATATCAATCAACTACACATTTATGATTTTTGCCGAATGCTAACTTTACAATATATTAGAAGATACAAAAAATAGGTTAAAATTGATAAAAATGGACAATTTAATAGACTCTTACGACAGGGGCGGATTTAGGGGGTATTAGGGGGGCCCGGGCCCCCCGTTTACCCGATCCGGTAATTATATTTAGTGGGGAAAAAAACGAAAAAATAAATATATTTTAAAACAAATCCAATCTATAACAACAAAATTCTCTAACTAAGGTGGTAAACTCTAATTGTACTATTGAAAGGTCTTGAGTTCAAATCACATATCCATCCAATCTCTCCTATTTTTGATATTTTATAAATAACTTTCACTATATTTTTATATTTATCCTTATAAATATATTTTATTTATTATAATTACTAAATTAATAATAAAATTTATTATAAATTCCTAGATCCGCCAGTGCTTACGAGTCTGTTTCAAGTCAACAAATTTGACCGAATCTGATCCGATTCTAATAATTAATATAGTTAACGATTTTTCTACCTGAATTGACTCAATATATATACTCTTATTCATAGATTCGTACCAATGTACGAATTAACTTGCGATTTGGATAACTATCGTGAGAATACATCCATTCTCATTTTATAGCATACAAATGTATTCAATTCTCATTTTGTAGCATACAAATCATCTTTTGATTTACGTAAGAGATGCTCCGCAATAATATCAGCCGTCGATCTTTGATCTGGAGACAGCTTTAACCGTTGATTTAAGAAAAACGTTGCAAATAAGGCCTACCGTCATGGCGACGCGTTCTCAATCTGTCACACACCTGTAACTTTATCAACTCTGAAAGTCTTAACCCTAGACGACTCCCCATTCGAATCTATATATACTCTCACCTTCTTCATTACATCGCCAATTCCTCGTGACTCCTGAACTTGTTCTCTTCTCACTATCTCCCTCATTCTCGCTCTCTATCTTTCTCACCATCTCTCCTGTTAAAACCCTAGCTTCTTATTGTCGGTCTTGCGGTCCTGAATTCAAGTTTCGCACTCCTGTTTCATGAGAGTTAACGCATTGTCGTTGCTTACCGATTGCGAATCTGTGTCCGCCAATGGAGGAGTTAAGCCGGCGATTTTCGATCGGTTACGCACTAGCGCCGAAGAAACAGCAGAGCTTCATACAGCTCTCGCTTGTCAACCTCGCCAAGGAGCGAGGGATTAATTTGATCAGGATTGACACCGATAAGCCCTTGATCGAGCAAGGGCCGTTCGATTGCGTACTTCACAAGCTGTACGGAGACGACTGGAAGCGTCAGTTGGCCGATTATAAGGTCAAGATTCCTAATGTCGTTATTCTCGACTCTCCTGATGCGATCGAGAGGCTTCACAATCGGATTTCGATGCTCCAGGCCGTCTCGGAGCTGAAGATCGCTGATAATGAGAGCGATACCTTTGGTATCCCGAAGCAGATGGTGATTTATGATGCTGAGACACTCTGTGACCCTCCTTCATGGGAAGGACTCAAATTTCCGATGATTGCGAAGCCTCTTGTCGCCGACGGGAGCGCCAAATCGCATAAGATGTCTCTGGTGTACAATCACAAGGGTTTGACCAACCTGAAACCTCCGATTGTGCTCCAGGAATTCGTCAACCATGGTGGAGTTATATTTAAAGTGTACGTGGTCGGAGAGCACGTAAAATGTGTTAAGAGAAAATCGTTGCCAGATGTGGCGGAGGACAAATTAGAAAGTTTGGGTGGGCTGTTGACGTTTTCGCAGGTGTCCAATTTGGGCTGCAACGAAAGGACGGATGAGAAGTATTATAAGAAGATGCAGTTGGATGATTGTGAAATGCCACCTCAAGGGTTCATCACCAATATTGCCAGAGGCCTGAGAGAGGCATTGAAATTGAATCTTTTCAATTTTGATGTGATTAGGGATTCAAGGATAGGGAATCGTTATCTTGTCATCGATATCAATTACTTTCCTGGCTACGCGAAGATGCCTTCCTATGAAGCTGTGTTCACTGATTTTTTCTGGGATTTGATCTCTAAGAAAGAGGAGGAAATCACAGTGATTGGTCCAGCACTGAAGAAACTGGCTGTTAACGAGGATAAAGGAAACTAACGTGCAAGAACGGTGGTGCTTTAACACTAGGAGCTTCTAATGTCACATAACTCTGGATTAAGGTGCTAGCTGATGCTGTTTCTTTGATAGATGCTGGTACAGAGATGCATCTGCAAGTTCTTGTTATTTGGGGAGGGTTGATTTCTTTTGTTCAATTCCGTCATGTATATTCTGCATTTGCTCTCAAAATAGGTGTACCCAAAAAATCTGTACTTTTGGTGGGTGATTTTCAAATTTAATGAGTTTAGGAAGTTCTTTTAGCAGTTATTTGAAAGCTTCTGTAATCTCTCCTGGAAGTGTTCAAATGTCTGCTTTTTTTAGTCTTCATAAACAGAGACACCAATAAATTTCTTTTCTCTCCATATGACATTCCTTCCCTGCGCTGCTATATTGATGCTTTCTGAATGGATTTTACTTTTTTTTATTGGCTGTCAATGTCATAGCAAGTTTGTTTATCAATATGCTAATTGTAGTTCAGAGATTTCTGTCTGTTTTTAAAGACTAAATAAGCAGATATTTGAACACTTCGAAGAGAGATTACAAAAACTTTCAAATAACTGCTGAAACACTTACATTAATCATTACAGTAGTTGTTGTCTGTCTCACTGATTAACTTGCTTATCAATTCTAAATGTACTGGTCATATCTTGTGTAAATATGGCCTAAATGATTTTTCTAGCTTGCCTTATTGTGGTTATAAACAGTCAAGTTAAAGTTTATTTGTTTCTTTAATAATTGCCTTAGCTCCTGATTGATCAAATCTATATCTCTCCCTAAATTACTTCCAATTCTATTTTCGGCTTTAACTTCTGCTCTTCATGTATATGCATTAATGCTCTATCAACCTCAGAATATCTATAATGACTTGTCTGTTTCTTATTTTCCATTTTATCTGTTTTGAGGATGACATGCATGACTGCTCTTCTACAGTTTATATATCATATATATAGTAAAGAGTTGCTGTTGGCTTCAAGATTAATCAGAATAAACAGGTATTGTTGCCCTTACTCTTGCAGTGCAGCATATCTCATACTTCTTTGCAGTGTGTTTATATTCTTCCACAGTGGCAGAAACCTAGAATGAGTCATTGTACTGTAGACATTAGGGTTGTTTTGTTTAGGGTTAACATTCTTTCTGGTCAATAGCGCGAGTGTTTTGTTTTTATATACCATGTGCAACTGTGCAGTGAACACATGAAATCTCAAATGCAATCTTATGTTTTGTTGTGTTTCCAAGGTAGCTTTGTGACTTCAACTGAATTGTTAAAGTTGGATGTGCAGATCTGAACCTTAAGAGCACAAAGATTCACATTCAAATCATAATCAGACACCTAAGTTCATCTATGTATCTTCAGAGTCCAGAAGAAGTGCACAGGTAATTAAAGGAGTCTGAATGTATAATTTTGGGTTTTTGTTTGTTCATCTTTGCCACTAGGAGTAGGCCCACTAAATTGATATTTGAGGCATTTTTCTTGGACTATTATAAGATACTATTGGACTATTGTTTGATATTAAGGGAGTCTTAACCTAGGACATATGTTAGGAAAACTGAAAAAACAATGTGTTAGCAGCTCTGTTTTTATTATACATTTATTATAACAGGGAACATAGCAACTTGGTGAGTAAATCATAGCTCTAATAATGTCTTCGTATTTTCGGTTTGAAGATTACATATCTGTTGCATCAATTCTATTTTGGACCCTTGTTTGTATTTCTTGATACATGGCTTTTAATTGATCTCTTACAGTTGTATCCCTGTTCAAACATATTGTGGACTGTAAATTAGTCGGTGGCTTGTAATTCAAGGAAATAATTTTTTACCTAATACATATTGACCTTACAATAGGGACACAGGGGTTTGGTTCAAAAATTCTCAACCATATATCCTCCCAGCAAATAATAATCCCTATTTTACATATCTGTAATTTCTGTGTGGTTCCTTGAATCTGTCTTGTCTTCTTTGTTTTCTAGTGGCTTTGAACTGCAAACTAATACATATGGAGACTCCTGTTTTCTGAAAGTTTTGATAGACTTTGTTGATATGAAGTGTTAGCACTAAACAGAAAAATTGTTTTGTGCAAGGACTATGACAGGAAAAGGGTAGAAACATAGGAAATCTCATTTGCATGATGTTATTTTAATTAGAAAGAAATTCTATGCAAATTCCTAGAACTTAGAGTGGTAGGATAGAACTGGGATTTTAGTTTAAGTATTGATATCTGAGGACCTAAACATATCTGAGTTGGTGAAATTAGCCAAGTTGCTATTATAATTATGGATATTGCAATCTCAGAAGATCTACATATATTGACATTAAAGACAAAAGTAAATGAAAAGGTCAACCAGAAAGCAAGTAAATATAGGTTTAAGATAGTTGTCTGTTTCAACAGATTGAGTTGTGATGAACGTGTCAATTCTTACAACATTGTACAGGGGAATTTGAATATCCTACATTATTATACTGTGATCTAATGGTACACAGTTCATTATGAAGCCATAATCATTTGATCACGCTATACAAAATATTTCACTTGAATACTCGAAAGTGTGATGTAAATTATAAGCAACCAAAGCGCACATGAAGTCTTGAATACTCCTATTTTCAAGCTGTAATCACTCTTTATAGAAGTCATGTGTTGGTACTGTCTATGTAGCACACGATTAATGCATTCTTGCATGAGGTGTTCTATAATTAATTAGCAGGATTAAGTAGTGGAGTATATAATTTTGTCCCTCTCCCGTATTGCCGTTGACAGAAGTACAGGTGAACTGCATATTCATATTAAGGTGTGCCTACTAACTAAATTTTCGCCCTTTGATTTGGGTTTAGAAGCAACATATGCAGGATAACGTACAACAAAAGGGATTTAATTGCGTAACAATTCTTCAGTAATACATGCTGATCCTTACAGTGCAGTGTAAATTACAAACAGTACAACCTTTTGTTGTAATCCTCAAATTAATCATAATCGAAAAAACGGTATCATTCTGGTCAATTTATATTCTTCAATACACGTATAGCATAAACCCACCAGTGTGTCCTTACTCGAAGAAGAGTATATCAAAACAGAGGAAACATTAACTATAACTAGTAACATAAACAATTGGATGAATAGATAGATAAACAAATGATGTTCTTTCTTGAACATGAGAAATATACTGGAACTTCCATCTGCAACAAACACACACAAGGCAGGAAACAATACTTTAGTCTTGTATGATAAAAATTCACGATGAAATTTGAAATCCAGAAAGAAGTACATACATCAATTGAGCAGATCTTTCCAGAAGAAATCAGTGGGTCCATCATCAATCACGAGCTTCTCACACCCATCAAAGAACTCGTTATCCAGAAGATTCTGGAAGGATCCATTGTCGGAGTTTGGGTAACTCAAAGTTTCTGCTGAAGATACAGAGACTAATCCAGGAAGCTTATTCTCCACGGGAGCTCGGTGTCCACTGCTACACCCTTGCTCAAAGCTATTCATCTCCATTATCTCCTGTAAATAAGCTCTTTCTTCTTCACTTCCTCCTCCACATGAACCAAAACCAGTGCCCACATTTGCACCAATGAAGTCACTACCAATGGATGTATTGGGATCAGTTACGCTATTGTTTGGGTTTGATGGGGTTGTGTTTAGGATTTGGATAATGTTTTGCATGACTTGAAGTTTGGCCAGCTCAGCTGCACTTGAGTACTGTAGCCTCAAAGCATTCATGTCAGTACTTGCTATGGTTGAATTCATAGGCAAAGATAGAAGATGTGAGAGATTTGATAGAAGGTTGAGATCAGTTCTTGGCCTATGCGTGATCGGGTCAATACCCATTTGAAGCAACTTCTTCCTTAAATGTGTGTTCCAATAGTTCTTCACTTCATTGTCTGTTCTTCCCGCCAGATGAGCTGCAATCCTTGACCACCTATATAAAACGTAAAAATGATTAGTGTAATGCAAAAGTTAGTCATTGCACTATAATAATTTGATCGAAAGCTTACTTGTTGCCAAGAACAGAATGAAGCTTGATGATCATTTGGTCTTCCTCTTCAGAGAACCGGCCTCTTTTGATATCAGGCCTCAGGTAATTAGTCCATCGCATCTGCAGCTTTTACCACAGCGATTAAGCCCGGCTTGTTTAGGTAGTGATGTCCAACTTCCATGGCCATTCTTTTGGATGTAAGAGATGAGCTTATCATCTTCCTCCTGTGTCCATGGACCTTTCTTCAACCCCATGTCATAACTAGGAGACCTCACCATTTTCCTTCTTCAAAAATGGTGTAAAACCCCAGAAACCTATGACCCAGTGAATTGGTAGATTGATTAGATATAGCTAAAGATTGTTTGGATGGGACCTGCAATTGGTGGATATTGGTAAGAGTTTTTTGCATTTATAGTGCTTTGAGGATAGTTTATAAGCTTAAATTCAAATGCTAATGTCACGTTCAACGTGTATTTCAATCTGATACTATTCATTAATACCCTGAAATAAGGCAAAGATATAGGAAGTCAATTGCATAAAACATTTTGTTTGAGAAATGTCCAGGGAGGTGTTTGTGACCTATAGTGTGACAACAAAATCTAGGGTTAGGTATTTTTGAAGTGTCATCATTTAGAATGGGGATGGAAATGTGGAACTTGTACTCTTCAGCCATGTGTGCTATAGCAAATCAAGTTTATTGCTGTTTTTATAAACTATAGATGTGTATTTTGTTTTTAATCTGCTTGTTTGTGTTCGGGTGGCATTGTTGACGTTCACTTCTTCATTTGTATAAACATTGCATTATGAGTTGATTATGTGCATGAGGTTGCATGTATAATCTAGGTGGCTTTGCCATCAAAATCCATGTAAGGACGTCGAAAGAATAAACGATTGTTTCTTACTAGATCTACTCGAATACGTGTTTAAAACAAACTTACATATATGAAAATTACATTAATGTCACTGAAATTAAATTAAAATAAATTGACAATTATCTTATGTAATTGATACTTCTACACCAAAATTATAATAATATTTTGTTTTATACTACATTACTTTCAATTGTCGGTTTCAATAAAAAATATGTTGTTGATTGTTAATTAATGTGATATTTTTGATATCTAAATTTACACAATAATAATTACAGAGTATATGTAATTTGTCTATTATTTTACAGTTACATCAATATTAAGTATGAATTGGATCACGCTTGAGTCATATGCTTTATTCGGGTCAACTTAGGGTCCTATATGTTAAATTGGTATATCTAAAATGCTTAATGATGTTGAGATAGTATCTCACATCGAAAGTTGAGAGATAAAATACCCACTATAAAACCCATGTATTACTTATACGGTTGTCAATTGATTTTAAGATAAAATCTCATTGAGTTTGTATGTTGGGCCGGATTGCGCTTATGCGCGTAAGTGCACGATCCATGTAATTTGACAAAGGATATATGAAAAATATAATTAATTAAAAAAACTTATTATCTGTAATAACTACTTTCTATTATAATAACTCTTAACCTATGTTCTAGGAATATAGATTAGAAAATCAGATATTAAATACTTAAAGTCAAATTCAGATTTAATACAACTAGAGAACGGTCAATGCATGCACTTCCAAGAGAAGCGTGAAACAATTCGGAACACATTATTTGATAAGTAAATTCAGAGTGTAAAGTATGAATCCTCAAACAGTATTGACATATCTAAAAGTTGTGTATTAGGTTGTACTGATTTGTGCACCAAAGAACGTGAGATTGTGCATAGAATGTAATTGAGCTTGTAGATTACGATTTTATTGACTTTGTCGTTGTATTTATTGGGCAATAACAAAACTTTTGTGCATGAAGTTGTGCTAATTTGAACACCAAAGTACATGAAATTGGACATTAAAATTTATTGAATTGTGCATTAATAATTTATCTCAATATATGCCCAATAGACCAGCAGATGTACTATCATATAATTCATCCAAATAAAAATACATATTATTTTAAAATAATTTTATTAAATATAAATACATGTTATTTACCAACTTTTCTTTATTTTATCATATTTATTTCTATAAAATTATTATATTAAAACTACTTTATATTTCTCTAAATATTTTTTACATTTTCAATAACACTTTAATAGAGTTATTTAAGAAAAGAAATTTTTATCTTAATATATATAAATTTGTCTAATTATAAATATTTATATTTGAAAAGAGTATATAAATTATGGTGCATTGATTTTTTGTAATGTCCTGCCAATGCTCTAAATGTAGTAGGTGGGATATCGCAATCAGATTAGATGAGATCAGACCTATTCATGAGTGGGTTTAGGATGAACGCAGGTCAGGTCAAAAAAATTATTTTGTTCATTTATGCGGGTCGGGTCGAACCCGCTCATATTAAATGAGATAATTTCTATGCCCATACCCGTCCATTTTGGCAGGCAAACTGACTAATGGGCTACCCGTTTTACCAGTTTCTATAAAAGATTTTCATGTTTTTATCTAAATAACAAAGTAAGAAACAAAAAGCCTATAAGACAACGAACTAGAAATTTGCAAAGTCTAGAACTAGTGTTGGAAAGTGAGATTTTTTTATTTGTTTGGTAGCGAAAATCAACATGAATTATAAATGTAATCAATAATATTATTAAGTGGGCGATATAATTGAGAAAATTCCTAATGAGTTATGATATACTTACTCTACTTATTTACCATTATTATGTAGCGTAAATATATATTTTTATTGTAAAAAATAATATGGACGGACAAGCCTGCTTACTAGAACATTTTCTAAAACCATGTCCATCCCATTTTAATATGGACGGTCCGGATCTGGCCCGGATGAACGAAATCCATTGTCCAAATCCGCCCATATATTAGGACGGATTGGATGGGCCGGACACACGGACTTGCCCGCTTTTGAGCAAGTCTACTTAGAGATCTAAACGGCTAGACATGCGCCTATAGATTAAAATTAAAGATGTAGTTCATGTGATTATTGAAAGTCGTTCTCCCAAATCCGTGAAAGTCATTAGTTTTGTGTGTGACATTTTTTTACCCTTTCCGGGTCAAAAATTTGAGGGGTCATTAAAGTTTGTTGAAGTTATAAAATAGTCACCAAAGTTTAAAACGTTAAAAATGGTCACTAAACTATGAGAAGTGAACTTCCCTTCATAAATAATGGTCACCAAAAACTAGATAGTGACCATTTTTTTAACAGAGAAGTTCACTTCTGATAATTTAGTGACCATTTTTTAACTTTTTAAACTTTGATGACCATTTTATAATAAATTTTAGTGACCTCTCAAATTTTTAACCATTTCTATATTCCTATATGCGTGACATAAAACCTAGCTAAGGTTTGTCATAGTATCTAAGTTGTTACTTCTACAATATCTAAGAAAATTCTCCTCTGCATGGCCGATGGCCCTATATATAGGCGCGCGATGCATTAGTGTATGAAGGGAAAGCCTAGTGGACAGACTCAGAATTTCGAGAAAGACAGTGCTACATTTATATTAAGTGTAAGAATTTTTTTTACATATTTTACCATGTGGCATAAGATTTTATAAAGTAAAAAGGAATTTATGAGACACTTGTCTTTTAATGATTCATTTAACTTTTGTTTAATGAAAGCATTCAACAACTTTAAAACATTTTATATTATTTTTATGCTTTTATTTTATCATTTTTATTTTTCATAAATTTATAAAATAAAATTGTCTATCTAACAAGCTCCATTATACATATATTTAAGTTACATATATAAATATTATACTTTGTAATTGAAATCAATTTAAAGGTGTTAAAATAATATCAAATTAGTACTATTTTAGTTAGTACAATAATATTAAGAATTAGGTTCGGTTGTTAAAACTTTGCAGCCGAATCTCGCTATCGATAATGAACATAGAATATTAAATTATAATCACAGAGTATGAATTTGCAAACCAACTTAAAATTAAGTGATGAAAAAATGACGAAGTGATAATTTTATATAACTAAAATCTTTTTTTTGGAACATCACTTGTTTACAATGTAATACTTTATGTTCATGTATTGGATAGGGAGGTTCAACTCTAAAACTTTTCGTTTTTTAAGGTTAATTTTAGTAGATACTTCCTCATTATAATATCGGAAAATATATTAAAATCTGTCTCTTACACAATATATAAGTCTAAATTTCGAACTTGGTCAATGAGTAAGACCAGTCGAGTTTGTCATTTTAAACCCGACCGACCGAGATACGATCAACCCGAAAAATGATGGGGTCGAACCCGAAGGACCCGAACCGACCCAAAAAATATTTAAAGTATGATCCGTCCACCCGTCATCCACGGGTGAAACGGGTACACCCATTTATCCACCTAACTTTCTCATTATATTTTTATCACCCATCACCCGTTTCGGGTTTTCATCCGCGAATGTCGAGTCAGGTGGCGGGTGAACTAGTCACATATAGATGATTTTAAACCCTAATTTGCACATAATGCATGTCATTATTATAAAAAAGTAGTTATACGTAATTTATTAATTAAAGATTATAATATTTTTTTAAACATATAATAAGATTATTATGTGATTAAAATAAATTTTATTCCTATTTAACTAAAAAATATACTTGAAAACAACACTCTTGACCCGTTAGGTAAATCCGGCCCGAATTCCATATAATGACATGTGCACCTTTGACCCGAAAATTTTACCATCTGTTCAAATCGAACCCGGTTTGAACCCGATCCTGACACGCATGACCCTTTTAGGATCGAGTTTCGCTCATCGATATTTTCGGGTTGATCATGACTAAGTGTCTCTCTGATAGTGTTTGGGTTGTAAAAAACCATTTGATAATAAAGCTTGATAGATAGATAATTTTTTTTTTTAATTTGTAAAAAATGAAATTATAAAATAAAAATATCGATATAATATAATTAAATTTAAAGTTGTTAAGTGCTTAATTTATCCTTAAAAAATTTGAACTAAGTATAAAGAGACAAGTGTCTCAGTCAAGAGCTTCTCACTAAAACTACATCACACCTTTTCTCTAATAGGTAGAATCTTTTGCCATTTGATATGTTATGTAAAAAATTTTTTTACACTTGGTGTAAATGTAGATTTATCATTTCCAGAACTATACAAATTTTCTGGGAACATTATTTATATTTAATTTGGTGCACATTATAAGCTGTCTTGCACAAAAAAAATTAAAAGCATACCTATTAACTATGACAGTGGATTTTTCCAAGCAATTAACTTAAAAAATAACCAAAAATGTCTTTTCCCCTTTTTTATGATTGGAACTTGGAAGACGATTTTACTTTTTTATTCCGCACCACAATCATTAGATATCATATATATTTCTAACTTTTGTTTAAAGTGTTCTCATATATGTCTGCCCTAATTCTTCAACGTTGTTTTTCACAAAAACAACTCTAATTAGATACGGAGTATTATGTTTTTCTAACATTTGTATAAAGTATTTCATACATGACTGCCCTAATTCTTCAACGATGTTTTTTTTAAATGAAGGCCACAGTCATAATCAAACAAGTCATCATTTTTGTCATGTTATTAAGGGTCCGTTCGGTATCATGACTTACATGTCTTATGTGTCTTATTTCGGAATATAAGTCATACGGTCTTAAATTGTCATAAAAATCGTTCGGTATATCCGTGTCTTATGTGGACTTAAAGGGTCTTATTTAAGTCTTAAATAAGTCCAAATAATCCCAGAAAAATAAGCTTCATATTATAGCTTATGCGACTTATAAGTCTTTTCACTCATATGTCTTATGTTACAATTTGGAGTATTTACACCTGATGCCATTGAAATCATTTTTTTCATTGAATATCATTCGTTCTTTTCATTCTCACTACATTGTTTCTATATTTTTAGGTTATTTATGGGGTATTTTTGGATTATTATTATTTTTAAGATAATTTAAGACACTGAATGCCGAACAGATATTATAATATAAGTCACTAATTTCTATTTCAGACACAACTTATTCCAGACCCCATCTTATTTTGGATAATAAGTTTCAGACACATAAGACCCTATTTCAGACACATACCTATTAAGACACAGGCATGCCGAACGGACCCTAAATCTTAAATAATTAATCATTAAACCTTTTGTTAATACTAAAGTTGGGTAATAAAAAATATTCTCTAAAGTCCAATACTTAATATCTAGCTGAAGTCTCCAACTACTTCTGTTGCATAGTTGATCTTCTCCACCAAAAACAAAATCGTCTTTTTCTTAAAACATCAAGGAAAGCTTAGCTCCAAGCTGAGATCGAGTTTGAATTGATAATACTAACGCATAATCCATACTCCCTTAGTCAGGCTTGTACTTCGCATCAATGTATAAACTTTACCCTATGTTTATAGTTACCCACGAGCAGTGGCGGATCTAAAATTTGAGTTGACTGAGGGCTAAATGATTTACGATAAAAATGTTCCCGACATAGCCGGGGAAAAAAATTTAGGGTATTATTTTAGTGAAAATAGAAAATATATTATTAGGTACACCATAAATTAGTACAAATTGTATTTTATTTTTCGATGATAGATACAATGACAAAACCAACAAATTCATCAATTTTATCGTCCGAAAAAAATACCTAGAAAAAAAGAAAAGCATCGTTCATCTTAAATTTATGAAATTATCGAATCAAATTTATTAAAATAATATATTTATAAAAAGGTTATTCCCGGCGTACCAGAGATTTTTTTTTAGTTATTTATATTAAAAATGTCTATAATATTATTAGGTAGACCATAGATTTGTAAAAATTATTCATTTTTGGAGACAAACACAATGAGAAAAATGAACAAATTTATCAATTTTATCACTTGGAAAAAAAATTAGAGGTCTCTTTTTAGTAAAAATACCTAGAATATTACTCCATATGTCCCATTTTATTTGTCCATATTTCTGTTTCGGGCATACTCTTTTGTTTGTTCACTTTCCATTTATATCACATGCAATCTTACAATAATACCCTTTTCATTACAATTATACCCTTATCAAACAATTAAATTACACATTTTCCTCAACTTTATTTCTCTCACGATAGCTCAACATCATCTTTAACTTACACCATTTTCTCTCCCATAATACTTTCTATATACTTTATTTCCAAGAGGTGGGTTCCGGTGTGAAGTGACCTTATGGTGTGAAATGTGAAGAATGTTGAGCCATTAGATTAGAAAATAGAGGACTGGGGTTAAAAGATGATTTTTTTAATGAATCCACTCGGTGACATTTTTGTAATTAATGGTGAACTTCTTTTTTTTTTACGTTTTCTGGGTGATTTTTTATCTCCTTAAAACTGAACGATTGCGTGTTATATGTGAACATTAGCGTGTTATATGTGTACCCGAGAAACTTCGCACTTCATACCATAAGAGCACTTCACACCGGATCCTTATTCTTATTTCCAATCACCTACTTTAACAATAAATTACACAAGTTTCAATTAATAATCAATTATATAAATCATTTTCTCTTCTTTTTGTCCAATTATTTTAGACTTTCCTTAATTTTCATGTACGGTTATCCATTTGAACAAACAAACCGGGACTACGACGACGACAAAAAAAAAAACACTCGTCCTCACATAGATCTGCCCCTGTCCACGAGCATAGTAATGACTGATAAGTATAGTTATGTAGTATAATATTTTTTTAATCAGAAAACAGGGCCAGACCTTGCGAAATGTAATGTAGTATGATATGTGTGCTATATAAGTTAGACATGCAATGATGCTCCATATGCCTGTAACAATATGCATCATCATGCATGTGTAGTTTGGCGAATGCAAGATTTTACTAGAGAGGGGCTAAATCCTCTTTAATTATAGTAATATCTCCTTCATATGATTAAGATTGTCATTCCTAAAATTCTCATTGTGAAAAAGTTGTTATTTTTGGGGTTTAGATATTACTTTATTATTTATGGGATTTGTTATTTTTATGCAAATTTCATTGTTTGTTGGCCACATTTGAGACGGGTTAGAATAATTACAAAGTTTAAAATAATTATACAAAGTTAGAATGATTTTTGAATTGTTTAATAAGTATGTTAAATAGTAAAAAAAATAATAGATTTTTTTTACAGTAAATCACCCGCTATAAATCCGATTTTGTAGTATAATCGTCCGTTATAATCGACTTTGAATAAAGCAACTCAAACATTAGCTTTTCTTTACCAAACATCACAAAATGTCAGATTCCGTTAACTTTTCTGTTAAAATTAATGAAAAGTTTGCTTTGTCCCAGATAAGTTAAAGTTTTTTTTGTAGTAAACCACCTATTATATACCAAATTTTATAACAAATCACCCGATATATGGACTATAGTGGGTGATTTGTTGCAAAAATTGAGGGGATCAGGCGTTGGTGGTGTTTGGTAAGGAAAAACTAACTTGTAAATGGTTTTATGAAAAGTCAATTGTAGAGGATTGATTGTTATAAAATCGGAATATATAGTGATGGTTTACTACAACAAAACCCGAAATAATACTATAAGTAATAATATTTTTATTTTTAATCTTTGGGAGGGTTATTGTCACCATGGCTTTAGTGTAGCTACATCCCCGGTCGCGAGTGAGTAATGTTTTTTTTAAAAAGCAATACAAATGAATTTTTAAAACGGAATTTCTAAATCATCAGAGCGGATGATCTTTACAAAGTCCAACACCCGTCTCAGGTTCAAATGTAAAGCTGGAAATCGAGAGAGAACAAATTTATTGTTCTGGAAATCAATGAATACTTCTATATCTTCACCATTGCAAGAGCTTTTAGCAATGAAATTTGCAGCCACATTGGATTCTCTGGAAATAAGAGAGGTCCTAAAGTCCAAGAAGCTATCTAAGATCTCTTTGGTGTCTTTGATGACACGGGCAATGTCCCAAGGGACCTTCCATGTTCTACGAAGAGATTGAACGACTGAAGCGTTACCTCCTTCAATAACAAGTTTCCTAAACCCCAAAACATGGGCCGCCCTTGCACCTGCCAGAGCAGCGAGGGCTTCAGCTTGGACCGGTGACGAAACATTAACTAAGTTTTGGTGAGCAGTGATGATATGGCCCTTTGAATCTCTAATAATGTAGCAGATAAAGCTGCCAGACAGTTGACGGCGCCATCCAAATTAAGCTTGATCCAGTCTTCGGGGAGAGGAGACCAACCTTTTCCACGAGAAGGATTACGAGTCCTTGAATGAGAAGAGGGAGCAGCTCCAACATCGCAATTGTATCTCATTTTTTGTTTTCTGGAGTTCCACATTTGAACTGAGAAAGAGCTCTGACAATTAATTTCTCATGTGTCTCTGGGTATTTATATTCTTCCTTGCGGAAAACAAAGTTATCCTGAGTAAACCTAACGTTCCACCAAAGGAAGAGAGAGATTACAATTCGCATTACTTGTCTTAAAATTATAGAGAGACTGTAAAGAGTCGTTATCACTTGGGAGGATAAAGGAGTATCCAAGTCGAGCAGCTAAAATAGAGAACATTGTGATAGTAAAATTGCATTGGAAAAATAGGTGGGTGGTATTCTCACTAGTTTGATTACACAACGGGCATGTGTCAGGAACCTTATGGTAATAACGGTTGAGACGTTCTGTTGTTGGGAGGTTATTTGAGCAAGCTTTCCATAAGAAATCTTTAATTTTTGGAGGAATATCATACTGCCAGATTTTATCATTGAAAATGTTGTTAGAACGAGCTCTCACGGAGTTGAACGCTAATTTTGAAGAGAACATTCCTGATTGATTAGGGAACCAAATAGGTGAATCAAGAACAGGAGTACAAGGAATGTAAATTTTAGCTATATTGAAAACAACGTGCTCAGGAAGGAATTGTCTTAGGGGATCAGTATTCCGTTGTCTTGAATTATTGATAAAATCAGCAACTTTAATGTGAGATAAAGTGGGTGAAAAGTGGTATGTGATGTTAACATGGACGATCCAGTGGTCTTCCCAAAAGGAGATACGAGAGCCATCTCCAACAGATCAAAGGACATTAGAGAAAAAATCAAATTTGATTGAGAGAAGTCTGTTGAATTGCCAGGAATATCATCTAGACAGTTATTTTTAATATATTTCTCATAAATAATAGAGCACCATACAGAATCAGGGTTCGAGAGTAGACGCCACAAAAGTTTCATCTGGAGGGCTTTATTATGTTCAAAGGATAGGCGGATACCAAGACCTCCTTCATTTTTTGGTTTGCAAATCTTGTCCCAACTAATTAGAGAATGAAAGTTCCTATTATAGTTATTCTAAAAGAATCACTTGTGAATTTCATCAAATTCTTCGCAAATGCCTTTTTGGAGCAGAAAATATTGCATGACATGGTTCATTTTAGTAGATAAATTTGATTTGATCAGAGCAGCTCTACCAGCCTGAGAGAGAGAATTTGCCTTCCATCTAAATAATTGATGTTTTAAGTTGTTCTTATATAATTCAAAGGTTTGTTTGCAGATTCTACCATTTACAATGGGGATACCCAGATATTTTTCTAATTTTGTAGTAATGAGGATGTTTATTATGCTACCCAAGTTTTCTGCTGTCTGTTTTGACATATTTTTCGAGAATTGAATGGAGCTTTTGTTATAAGTGATCTTAAGACCACTAATGTTTGAAAAATACTGAAGGAATGAGTTTATATAGTTCATATTTTTAGAATTTGCATCGGCAAAGCTAAGAAACGGAATGACGCTTCCATTTCTAGTGAGCTTTATACCCACGTGTCTACCACTATTTAATGCTTCATTTTGGAGAGATCTAGCAAAAAACTCCATGGATAGGATAAAAAGAAAGGGGGCAATCGGGTCGCCTTGTCGAAGATCCCAGGGAGAAAGCTCGAGTCCAGACTGATTATTTGTAAGTAATGATAGTTTTGAGGTGTTGTTGAATAATAGTGATCCAGTCCTGGGATAACCCAAATGCACGGAGCACTGAAAGGAGGAAGTTCCAGTCTAATTTGTCGTACACTTTTTCCATATCTATTTTGATAGTCATCCACTTGGTAGATTTATAATTATTATTATGGAAAGAGGGAAAGAAATCATGAGCAGCGGGAATGTTTTCATGAATTAATCTTCCTTCCACAAAAGTACTTTGAAATTTGGAGATGAGTTTTGGCATTAGAGGTTTCAATCTATTTAGAAGTAATTCAGATAAAATTTTATAAGAAAAAAATACAGAGGCTAACGGGACGATAGTGATTGATGTTTCTAGGTGTTCAATTTTAGGGATTAAGGCAATGAACGCGTGGTTCCAGTGAGAAAGCATCCTCTTAGAATGGAAGAATCCTTTAATGGCCTCACATAGGGAAGGGCAGATAATGTGCCAGCATTTTTTGTAGAAGTCTATCAGAAAGCCATCCGGACCTGGAGTTTTGTTTGCCGGTTGTTCAAAAACTGCATTTTTGATTTCTTCATTAGTAGGAGCTTTAGTTAGTTGGTAATGTTCGAGTCTGAAATAATGGCCGAGATTATACTTAAAATCCTAACTAGAAAGGGAGCGTGAAATATCATTTGTAAATCTTTGAGAAAGTTCCAGAGTAACTCTACTCGATATTTCCTCTTGGGAAATGAGGAGGGCGCTGTCAGATGGTTGAAATATGAGGATAGCTTGACAAAAAGAGCGGATTTTAGCAATGGAATGGAAATAGCGAGGTATTGTTGTCCGTTTGGTTGAGATAGTTGATTTTGCCTTATTTTTCAAGAGTTTGGTCTGAAAGAAAAGTAAACAATTAAATTTTCTAGAGTGATTCTCAATAAGGATTCTGATGTAATTGTTGTGAGGGTCAGGAAGGAGTTTTTCATATAACCTTTCCAACCGGGATTCAGTTTTTTTTAAGTTGTTCATAGTTATTGTGGGAATTCTTTCTAGCCCGATCCTTAGAGTATTGTTTAAGTGATTTTAGTTTATTAGAGAACCTGAACATATAAGAGCCATTTATTTTATACTTCCAGACTTTGAGGACTAGTTTTTGATAGGAGTTGAAAATCTACCCAAGCAGATTCATAACGAAATGGGAGCTTGATGGAGTTATTAGTTTTGCCTATGGTGATAGAGATGAGACAATGGTCAGATGTTGTGAATAGAAATGTTTGGTCACAGAACTTGAGTGAATATTGTGAAGAGAGTTGTTAATGAGCACCCGATCTAGCCTTTCTAAATATTATTACTTTGAAAATTGTTTTTGCGCCATGTAAAGAGAAACCCGGAAAATTTAGCATCTATGAGGCCAAGGTTTGAAATAAAGTTATTAAGGCGAAGGAACCTTCGCGGGGAAGGGTCAATGCCTCCCGATTTGTCCAAAGGAGAAATTATATCATTTAAATCACCAATTAAGATACAAGGTAAATTGAATCCATTGATATTTTTTCAATATTGTTCCAATATAGGTCTTTTTCTTCTTTCTTAGAAGGGGCATAAATAAAGATAAGGAGAATTTTTTTCATCTTTGTATTGAAATTTTGAATAAATAACATTTTGATTCACCAATAAGAGTTAAAAGTTTTAGTATTAAAGTTTTGCTTGTAAAGGATCCAGAGACCACCTCTCGTATTGAGAGCTGGAGATCAAAAGAGATTATCGAAGCCCATATTTTTAATATCAGATTGTGAAGGATTGGAGTCCACTTTTATTTCTGTAATACAAAGAATATCAAAATGATTAGATTTTTGAATAAAATTAATTTCTATAATGAAAGTTGATCTGCGAACACTTCTAGAATTCCAAAAGACAATATCCCATAAAATCGTTGGGTGAGAACCTGCTACCAGTCCAAACTAAGATAAACACATCAATCTTGCAAATATGAAGGAATCTCCAAGAAAGTCTCTTAAATTACCAAGTACAAATTATAAACTTACCAAGGGATAGTGGAAGCATTCAAACTTGTCATTCCATTGTGTTATTCGATCAACATTACATCGATCCATACTTCAGTTTTCTAAATTAGTGATCAAAAGAGAATGCAAATTGTAGGATTTTGTGTCAAGGTTTGTGTCATTGTATAAGAGAAAGACAAAAAATAATAAAAAGAAGAACGACAACAACAACCGCTGCCGAAGACGAAAAGACATAATCAATAAATGGACAACA
>NW_027369610.1:0-41454 GCF_046119375.1 Phyllobates terribilis | reverse complement strand
TCTTTGAATCTTCTTTATCATGCTAGGATTAACAGGAAAAAGCTAAAAATTTCAGAATTGCACCGTGCAATGTGGAGATATTACTGTTTGTGCATTTACAATATTCATTGATTTTTGCCATTGAAAAACATGTTTTTCATATACCAGAAATGTTTGAAGCTACTGACTGAATGAAAGGAGCTGGCATCTCACTCTCTTTGAATCTTCTTTATCATGCTAGGATTAGCAGGAAAAAGCAAAAAATTTCAGAATTGCACCTTGCAATGTGGAGATATTACTGTTTGTGCATTTACAATATTCATTGATTTTTGCCATTGAAAAACATGTTTTTCATATACCAGAAATGTTTGAAGCTACTGACTGAATGAAAGGAGCTGGCATCTCACTCTCTTTGAATCTTCTTTATCATGCTAGGATTAGCAGGAAAAAGCAAAAAATTTCAGAATTGCACCTTGCAATGTGGAGATATTACTGTTTGTGCATTTACAATATTCATTGATTTTTGCCATTGAAAAACATGTTTTTCATATACCAGAAATGTTTGAAGCTACTGACTGAATGAAAGGAGCTGGCATCTCACTCTCTTTGAATCTTCTTTATCATGCTAGGATTAGCAGGAAAAAGCAAAAAATTTCAGAATTGCACCTTGCAATGTGGAGATATTACTGTTTGTGCATTTACAATATTCATTGATTTTTGCCATTGAAAAACATGTTTTTCATATACCAGAAATGTTTGAAGCTACTGACTGAATGAAAGGAGCTGGCATCTCACTCTCTTTGAATCTTCTTTATCATGCTAGGATTAACAGGAAAAAGCAAAAAATTTCAGAATTGCACCTTGCAATGTGGAGATATTACTGTTTGTGCATTTACAATATTCATTGATTTTTGCCATTGAAAAACATGTTTTTCATATACCAGAAATGTTTGAAGCTACTGACTGAATGAAAGGAGCTGGCATCTCACTCTCTTTGAATCTTCTTTATCATGCTAGGATTAACAGGAAAAAGCTAAAAATTTCAGAATTGCACCGTGCAATGTGGAGATATTACTGTTTGTGCATTTACAATATTCATTGATTTTTGCCATTGAAAAACATGTTTTTCATATACCAGAAATGTTTGAAGCTACTGACTGAATGAAAGGAGCTGGCATCTCACTCTCTTTGAATCTTCTTTATCATGCTAGGATTAGCAGGAAAAAGCAAAAAATTTCAGAATTGCACCTTGCAATGTGGAGATATTACTGTTTGTGCATTTACAATATTCATTGATTTTTGCCATTGAAAAACATGTTTTTCATATACCAGAAATGTTTGAAGCTACTGACTGAATGAAAGGAGCTGGCATCTCACTCTCTTTGAATCTTCTTTATCATGCTAGGATTAACAGGAAAAAGCTAAAAATTTCAGAATTGCACCGTGCAATGTGGAGATATTACTGTTTGTGCATTTACAATATTCATTGATTTTTGCCATTGAAAAACATGTTTTTCATATACCAGAAATGTTTGAAGCTTCTGACTGAATGAAAGGAGCTGGCATCTCACTCTCTTTGAATCTTCTTTATCATGCTAGGATTAGCAGGAAAAAGCAAAAAATTTCAGAATTGCACCTTGCAATGTGGAGATATTACTGTTTGTGCATTTACAATATTCATTGATTTTTGCCATTGAAAAACATGTTTTTCATATACCAGAAATGTTTGAAGCTACTGACTGAATGAAAGGAGCTGGCATCTCACTCTCTTTGAATCTTCATCATGCTAGGATTAACAGGAAAAAGCTAAAAATTTCAGAATTGCACTGTGCAATGTGGAGATATTACTGTTTGTGCATTTACAATATTCATTGATTTTTGCCATTGAAAAACATGTTTTTCATATACCAGAAATGTTTGAAGCTACTGACTGAATGAAAGGAGCTGGCATCTCACTCTCTTTGAATCTTCTTTATCATGCTAGGATTAACAGGAAAAAGCAAAAAATTTCAGAATTGCACCGTGCAATGTGGAGATATTACTGTTTGTGCATTTACAATATTCATTGATTTTTGCCATTGAAAAACATGTTTTTCATATACCAGAAATGTTTGAAGCTACTGACTGAATGAAAGGAGCTGGCATCTCACTCTCTTTGAATCTTCTTTATCATGCTAGGATTAGCAGGAAAAAGCAAAAAATTTCAGAATTGCACCTTGCAATGTGGAGATATTACTGTTTGTGCATTTACAATATTCATTGATTTTTGCCATTGAAAAACATGTTTTTCATATACCAGAAATGTTTGAAGCTACTGACTGAATGAAAGGAGCTGGCATCTCACTCTCTTTGAATCTTCTTTATCATGCTAGGATTAACAGGAAAAAGCTAAAAATTTCAGAATTGCACCGTGCAATGTGGAGATATTACTGTTTGTGCATTTACAATATTCATTGATTTTTGCCATTGTAAAACATGTTTTTCATATACCAGAAATGTTTGAAGCTACTGACTGAATGAAAGGAGCTGGCATCTCACTCTCTTTGAATCTTCTTTATCATGCTAGGATTAGCAGGAAAAAGCAAAAAATTTCAGAATTGCACCTTGCAATGTGGAGATATTACTGTTTGTGCATTTACAATATTCATTGATTTTTGCCATTGAAAAACATGTTTTTCATATACCAGAAATGTTTGAAGCTACTGACTGAATGAAAGGAGCTGGCATCTCACTCTCTTTGAATCTTCTTTATCATGCTAGGATTAGCAGGAAAAAGCAAAAAATTTCAGAATTGCACCTTGCAATGTGGAGATATTACTGTTTGTGCATTTACAATATTCATTGATTTTTGCCATTGAAAAACATGTTTTTCATATACCAGAAATGTTTGAAGCTACTGACTGAATGAAAGGAGCTGGCATCTCACTCTCTTTGAATCTTCTTTATCATGCTAGGATTAACAGGAAAAAGCTAAAAATTTCAGAATTGCACCGTG
The DNA here is from genome assembly GCF_046119375.1 of Phyllobates terribilis. NCBI lineage: Eukaryota > Metazoa > Chordata > Amphibia > Anura > Dendrobatidae > Phyllobates > Phyllobates terribilis. The sequence goes on along the minus strand of NW_027369610.1, from coordinate 38,480 downwards.
CAATGTGGAGATATTACTGTTTGTGCATTTACAATATTCATTGATTTTTGCCATTGAAAAACGTTTTTCATATACCAGAAATGTTTGAAGCTTCTGACTGAATGAAAGGAGCTGGCATCTCACTCTCTTTGAATCTTCTTTATCATGCTAGGATTAGCAGGAAAAAGCAAAAAATTTCAGAATTGCACCTTGCAATGTGGAGATATTACTGTTTGTGCATTTACAATATTCATTGATTTTTGCCATTGAAAAACATGATTTTCATATACCAGAAATGTTTGAAGCTACTGACTGAATGAAAGGAGCTGGCATCTCACTCTCTTTGAATCTTCTTTATCATGCTAGGATTAACAGGAAAAAGCTAAAAATTTCAGAATTGCACTGTGCAATGTGGAGATATTACTGTTTGTGCATTTACAATATTCATTGATTTTTGCCATTGAAAAACATGTTTTTCATATACCAGAAATGTTTGAAGCTACTGACTGAATGAAAGGAGCTGGCATCTCACTCTCTTTGAATCTTCTTTATCATGCTAGGATTAGCAGGAAAAAGCAAAAAATTTCAGAATTGCACCTTGCAATGTGGAGATATTACTGTTTGTGCATTTACAATATTCATTGATTTTTGCCATTGAAAAACATGTTTTTCATATACCAGAAATGTTTGAAGCTACTGACTGAATGAAAGGAGCTGGCATCTGACTCTCTTTGAATCTTCTTTATCATGCTAGGATTAACAGTAAAAAGCAAAAAATTTCAGAATTGCACCTTGCAATGTGGAGATATTACTGTTTGTGCATTTAGAATATTCATTGATTTTTGCCATTGAAAAACATGTTTTTCATATACCAGAAATGTTTGAAGCTACTGACTGAATGAAAGGAGCTGGCATCTCACTCTCTTTGAATCTTCTTTATCATGCTTGGATTAGCAGGAAAAAGCAAAAAATTTCAGAATTGCACCTTGCAATGTGGAGATATTACTGTTTGTGCATTTACAATATTCATTGATTTTTGCCATTGAAAAACATGTTTTTCATATACCAGAAATGTTTGAAGCTACTGACTGAATGAAAGGAGCTGGCATCTCACTCTCTTTGAATCTTCTTTATCATGCTAGGATTAACAGGAAAAAGCTAAAAATTTCAGAATTGCACCGTGCAATGTGGAGATATTACTGTTTGTGCATTTACAATATTCATTGATTTTTGCCATTGAAAAACATGTTTTTCATATACCAGAAATGTTTGAAGCTACTGACTGAATGAAAGGAGCTGGCATCTCACACTCTTTGAATCTTCTTTATCATGCTAGGATTAGCAGGAAAAAGCAAAAAATTTCAGAATTGCACCTTGCAATGTGGAGATATTACTGTTTGTGCATTTAGAATATTCATTGATTTTTGCCATTGAAAAACATGTTTTTCATATACCAGAAATGTTTGAAGCTACTGACTGAATGAAAGGAGCTGGCATCTCACTCTCTTTGAATCTTCTTTATCATGCTAGGATTAGCAGGAAAAAGCAAAAAATTTCAGAATTGCACCTTGCAATGTGGAGATATTACTGTTTGTGCATTTACAATATTCATTGATTTTTGCCATTGAAAAACATGTTTTTCATATACCAGAAATGTTTGAAGCTACTGACTGAATGAAAGGAGCTGGCATCTGACTCTCTTTGAATCTTCTTTATCATGCTAGGATTAACAGGAAAAAGCTAAAAATTTCAGAATTGCACCGTGCAATGTGGAGATATTACTGTTTGTGCATTTACAATATTCATTGATTTTTGCCATTGAAAAACATGTTTTTCATATACCAGAAATGTTTGAAGCTACTGACTGAATGAAAGGAGCTGGCATCTCACTCTCTTTGAATCTTCTTTATCATGCTAGGATTAGCAGGAAAAAGCAAAAAATTTCAGAATTGCACCTTGCAATGTGGAGATATTACTGTTTGTGCATTTACAATATTCATTGATTTTTGCCATTGAAAAACATGTTTTTCATATACCAGAAATGTTTGAAGCTACTGACTGAATGAAAGGAGCTGGCATCTCACTCTCTTTGAATCTTCTTTATCATGCTAGGATTAACAGGAAAAAGCTAAAAATTTCAGAATTGCACCGTGCAATGTGGAGATATTACTGTTTGTGCATTTACAATATTCATTGATTTTTGCCATTGAAAAACATGTTTTTCATATACCAGAAATGTTTGAAGCTACTGACTGAATGAAAGGAGCTGGCATCTCACTCTCTTTGAATCTTCTTTATCATGCTAGGATTAGCAGGAAAAAGCAAAAAATTTCAGAATTGCACCTTGCAATGTGGAGATATTACTGTTTGTGCATTTACAATATTCATTGATTTTTGCCATTGAAAAACATGTTTTTCATATACCAGAAATGTTTGAAGCTACTGACTGAATGAAAGGAGCTGGCATCTCACTCTCTTTGAATCTTCTTTATCATGCTAGGATTAGCAGGAAAAAGCAAAAAATTTCAGAATTGCACCTTGCAATGTGGAGATATTACTGTTTGTGCATTTACAATATTCATTGATTTTTGCCATTGAAAAACATGTTTTTCATATACCAGAAATGTTTGAAGCTACTGACTGAATGAAAGGAGCTGGCATCTCACTCTCTTTGAATCTTCTTTATCATGCTAGGATTAACAGGAAAAAGCAAAAAATTTCAGAATTGCACCTTGCAATGTGGAGATATTACTGTTTGTGCATTTACAATATTCATTGATTTTTGCCATTGAAAAACATGTTTTTCATATACCAGAAATGTTTGAAGCTACTGACTGAATGAAAGGAGCTGGCATCTCACTCTCTTTGAATCTTCTTTATCATGCTAGGATTAACAGGAAAAAGCTAAAAATTTCAGAATTGCACCGTGCAATGTGGAGATATTACTGTTTGTGCATTTACAATATTCATTGATTTTTGCCATTGAAAAACATGTTTTTCATATACCAGAAATGTTTGAAGCTACTGACTGAATGAAAGGAGCTGGCATCTCACTCTCTTTGAATCTTCTTTATCATGCTAGGATTAGCAGGAAAAAGCAAAAAATTTCAGAATTGCACCTTGCAATGTGGAGATATTACTGTTTGTGCATTTACAATATTCATTGATTTTTGCCATTGAAAAACATGTTTTTCATATACCAGAAATGTTTGAAGCTACTGACTGAATGAAAGGAGCTGGCATCTCACTCTCTTTGAATCTTCTTTATCATGCTAGGATTAACAGGAAAAAGCTAAAAATTTCAGAATTGCACCGTGCAATGTGGAGATATTACTGTTTGTGCATTTACAATATTCATTGATTTTTGCCATTGAAAAACGTTTTTCATATACCAGAAATGTTTGAAGCTTCTGACTGAATGAAAGGAGCTGGCATCTCACTCTCTTTGAATCTTCTTTATCATGCTAGGATTAGCAGGAAAAAGCAAAAAATTTCAGAATTGCACCTTGCAATGTGGAGATATTACTGTTTGTGCATTTACAATATTCATTGATTTTTGCCATTGAAAAACATGATTTTCATATACCAGAAATGTTTGAAGCTACTGACTGAATGAAAGGAGCTGGCATCTCACTCTCTTTGAATCTTCTTTATCATGCTAGGATTAACAGGAAAAAGCTAAAAATTTCAGAATTGCACTGTGCAATGTGGAGATATTACTGTTTGTGCATTTACAATATTCATTGATTTTTGCCATTGAAAAACATGTTTTTCATATACCAGAAATGTTTGAAGCTACTGACTGAATGAAAGGAGCTGGCATCTCACTCTCTTTGAATCTTCTTTAGCATGCTAGGATTAGCAGGAAAAAGCAAAAAATTTCAGAATTGCACCTTGCAATGTGGAGATATTACTGTTTGTGCATTTACAATATTCATTGATTTTTGCCATTGAAAAACATGTTTTTCATATACCAGAAATGTTTGAAGCTACTGACTGAATGAAAGGAGCTGGCATCTGACTCTCTTTGAATCTTCTTTATCATGCTAGGATTAACAGGAAAAAGCAAAAAATTTCAGAATTGCACCTTGCAATGTGGAGATATTACTGTTTGTGCATTTAGAATATTCATTGATTTTTGCCATTGAAAAACATGTTTTTCATATACCAGAAATGTTTGAAGCTACTGACTGAATGAAAGGAGCTGGCATCTCACTCTCTTTGAATCTTCTTTATCATGCTTGGATTAGCAGGAAAAAGCAAAAAATTTCAGAATTGCACCTTGCAATGTGGAGATATTACTGTTTGTGCATTTACAATATTCATTGATTTTTGCCATTGAAAAACATGTTTTTCATATACCAGAAATGTTTGAAGCTACTGACTGAATGAAAGGAGCTGGCATCTCACTCTCTTTGAATCTTCTTTATCATGCTAGGATTAACAGGAAAAAGCTAAAAATTTCAGAATTGCACCGTGCAATGTGGAGATATTACTGTTTGTGCATTTACAATATTCATTGATTTTTGCCATTGAAAAACATGTTTTTCATATACCAGAAATGTTTGAAGCTACTGACTGAATGAAAGGAGCTGGCATCTCACACTCTTTGAATCTTCTTTATCATGCTAGGATTAGCAGGAAAAAGCAAAAAATTTCAGAATTGCACCTTGCAATGTGGAGATATTACTGTTTGTGCATTTACAATATTCATTGATTTTTGCCATTGAAAAACGTTTTTCATATACCAGAAATGTTTGAAGCTACTGACTGAATGAAAGGAGCTGGCATCTCACTCTCTTTGAATCTTCTTTATCATGCTAGGATTAGCAGGAAAAAGCAAAAAATTTCAGAATTGCACCTTGCAATGTGGAGATATTACTGTTTGTGCATTTACAATATTCATTGATTTTTGCCATTGAAAAACATGTTTTTCATATACCAGAAATGTTTGAAGCTACTGACTGAATGAAAGGAGCTGGCATCTCACTCTCTTTGAATCTTCTTTATCATGCTAGGATTAACAGGAAAAAGCTAAAAATTTCAGAATTGCACCGTGCAATGTGGAGATATTACTGTTTGTGCATTTACAATATTCATTGATTTTTGCCATTGTAAAACGTTTTTCATATACCAGAAATGTTTGAAGCTACTGACTGAATGAAAGGAGCTGGCATCTCACTCTCTTTGAATCTTCTTTATCATGCTAGGATTAACAGGAAAAAGCAAAAAATTTCAGAATTGCACCTTGCAATGTGGAGATATTACTGTTTGTGCATTTACAATATTCATTGATTTTTGCCATTGAAAAACATGTTTTTCATATACCAGAAATGTTTGAAGCTACTGACTGAATGAAAGGAGCTGGCATCTCACTCTCTTTGAATCTTCTTTATCATGCTAGGATTAACAGGAAAAAGCAAAAAATTTCAGAATTTCACCGTGCAATGTGGAGATATTACTGTTTGTGCATTTACAATATTCATTGATTTTTGCCATTGAAAAACATGTTTTTCATATACCAGAAATGTTTGAAGCTACTGACTGAATGAAAGGAGCTGGCATCTCACTCTCTTTGAATCTTCTTTATCATGCTAGGATTAACAGGAAAAAGCTAAAAATTTCAGAATTGCACCGTGCAATGTGGAGATATTACTGTTTGTGCATTTACAATATTCATTGATTTTTGCCATTGAAAAACATGTTTTTCATATACCAGAAATGTTTGAAGCTACTGACTGAATGAAAGGAGCTGGCATCTCACTCTCTTTGAATCTTCTTTATCATGCTAGGATTAGCAGGAAAAAGCAAAAAATTTCAGAATTGCACCTTGCAATGTGGAGATATTACTGTTTGTGCATTTACAATATTCATTGATTTTTGCCATTGAAAAACATGTTTTTCATATACCAGAAATGTTTGAAGCTACTGACTGAATGAAAGGAGCTGGCATCTCACTCTCTTTGAATCTTCTTTATCATGCTAGGATTAACAGGAAAAAGCAAAAAATTTCAGAATTGCACCTTGCAATGTGGAGATATTACTGTTTGTGCATTTACAATATTCATTGATTTTTGCCATTGAAAAACATGTTTTTAATATACCAGAAATGTTTGAAGCTACTGACTGAATGAAAGGAGCTGGCATCTCACTCTCTTTGAATCTTCTTTATCATGCTAGGATTAACAGGAAAAAGCTAAAAATTTCAGAATTGCACCGTGCAATGTGGAGATATTACTGTTTGTGCATTTACAATATTCATTGATTTTTGCCATTGAAAAACATGTTTTTCATATACCAGAAATGTTTGAAGCTACTGACTGAATGAAAGGAGCTGGCATCTCACTCTCTTTGAATCTTCTTTATCATGCTAGGATTAGCAGGAAAAAGCAAAAAATTTCAGAATTGCACCTTGCAATGTGGAGATATTACTGTTTGTGCATTTACAATATTCATTGATTTTTGCCATTGAAAAACGTTTTTCATATACCAGAAATGTTTGAAGCTACTGACTGAATGAAAGGAGCTGGCATCTCACTCTCTTTGAATCTTCTTTATCATGCTAGGATTAACAGGAAAAAGCTAAAAATTTCAGAATTGCACCGTGCAATGTGGAGATATTACTGTTTGTGCATTTACAATATTCATTGATTTTTGCCATTGAAAAACATGTTTTTCATATACCAGAAATGTTTGAAGCTACTGACTGAATGAAAGGAGCTGGCATCTCACTCTCTTTGAATCTTCTTTATCATGCTAGGATTAGCAGGAAAAAGCAAAAAATTTCAGAATTGCACCTTGCAATGTGGAGATATTACTGTTTGTGCATTTACAATATTCATTGATTTTTGCCATTGAAAAACATGTTTTTCATATACCAGAAATGTTTGAAGCTACTGACTGAATGAAAGGAGCTGGCATCTCACTCTCTTTGAATCTTTATCATGCTAGGATTAACAGGAAAAAGCTAAAAATTTCAGAATTGCACCATGCAATGTGGAGATATTACTGTTTGTGCATTTACAATATTCATTGATTTTTGCCATTGAAAAACATGTTTTTCATATACCAGAAATGTTTGAAGCTACTGACTGAATGAAAGGAGCTGGCATCTCACTCTCTTTGAATCTTCTTTATCATGCTAGGATTAGCAGGAAAAAGCAAAAAATTTCAGAATTGCACCTTGCAATGTGGAGATATTACTGTTTGTGCATTTACAATATTCATTGATTTTTGCCATTGAAAAACATGTTTTTCATATACCAGAAATGTTTGAAGCTACTGACTGAATGAAAGGAGCTGGCATCTCACTCTCTTTGAATCTTCTTTATCATGCTAGGATTAACAGGAAAAAGCTAAAAATTTCAGAATTGCACCGTGCAATGTGGAGATATTACTGTTTGTGCATTTACAATATTCATTGATTTTTGCCATTGAAAAACGTTTTTCATATACCAGAAATGTTTGAAGCTTCTGACTGAATGAAAGGAGCTGGCATCTCACTCTCTTTGAATCTTCTTTATCATGCTAGGATTAGCAGGAAAAAGCAAAAAATTTCAGAATTGCACCTTGCAATGTGGAGATATTACTGTTTGTGCATTTACAATATTCATTGATTTTTGCCATTGAAAAACATGATTTTCATATACCAGAAATGTTTGAAGCTACTGACTGAATGAAAGGAGCTGGCATCTCACTCTCTTTGAATCTTCTTTATCATGCTAGGATTAACAGGAAAAAGCTAAAAATTTCAGAATTGCACTGTGCAATGTGGAGATATTACTGTTTGTGCATTTACAATATTCATTGATTTTTGCCATTGAAAAACATGTTTTTCATATACCAGAAATGTTTGAAGCTACTGACTGAATGAAAGGAGCTGGCATCTCACTCTCTTTGAATCTTCTTTATCATGCTAGGATTAGCAGGAAAAAGCAAAAAATTTCAGAATTGCACCTTGCAATGTGGAGATATTACTGTTTGTGCATTTACAATATTCATTGATTTTTGCCATTGAAAAACATGTTTTTCATATACCAGAAATGTTTGAAGCTACTGACTGAATGAAAGGAGCTGGCATCTGACTCTCTTTGAATCTTCTTTATCATGCTAGGATTAACAGGAAAAAGCAAAAAATTTCAGAATTGCACCTTGCAATGTGGAGATATTACTGTTTGTGCATTTAGAATATTCATTGATTTTTGCCATTGAAAAACATGTTTTTCATATACCAGAAATGTTTGAAGCTACTGACTGAATGAAAGGAGCTGGCATCTCACTCTCTTTGAATCTTCTTTATCATGCTTGGATTAGCAGGAAAAAGCAAAAAATTTCAGAATTGCACCTTGCAATGTGGAGATATTACTGTTTGTGCATTTACAATATTCATTGATTTTTGCCATTGAAAAACATGTTTTTCATATACCAGAAATGTTTGAAGCTACTGACTGAATGAAAGGAGCTGGCATCTCACTCTCTTTGAATCTTCTTTATCATGCTAGGATTAACAGGAAAAAGCTAAAAATTTCAGAATTGCACCGTGCAATGTGGAGATATTACTGTTTGTGCATTTACAATATTCATTGATTTTTGCCATTGAAAAACATGTTTTTCATATACCAGAAATGTTTGAAGCTACTGACTGAATGAAAGGAGCTGGCATCTCACACTCTTTGAATCTTCTTTATCATGCTAGGATTAGCAGGAAAAAGCAAAAAATTTCAGAATTGCACCTTGCAATGTGGAGATATTACTGTTTGTGCATTTAGAATATTCATTGATTTTTGCCATTGAAAAACATGTTTTTCATATACCAGAAATGTTTGAAGCTACTGACTGAATGAAAGGAGCTGGCATCTCACTCTCTTTGAATCTTCTTTATCATGCTAGGATTAGCAGGAAAAAGCAAAAAATTTCAGAATTGCACCTTGCAATGTGGAGATATTACTGTTTGTGCATTTACAATATTCATTGATTTTTGCCATTGAAAAACATGTTTTTCATATACCAGAAATGTTTGAAGCTACTGACTGAATGAAAGGAGCTGGCATCTGACTCTCTTTGAATCTTCTTTATCATGCTAGGATTAACAGGAAAAAGCTAAAAATTTCAGAATTGCACCGTGCAATGTGGAGATATTACTGTTTGTGCATTTACAATATTCATTGATTTTTGCCATTGAAAAACATGTTTTTCATATACCAGAAATGTTTGAAGCTACTGACTGAATGAAAGGAGCTGGCATCTCACTCTCTTTGAATCTTCTTTATCATGCTAGGATTAACAGGAAAAAGCTAAAAATTTCAGAATTGCACCGTGCAATGTGGAGATATTACTGTTTGTGCATTTACAATATTCATTGATTTTTGCCATTGAAAAACATGTTTTTCATATACCAGAAATGTTTGAAGCTACTGACTGAATGAAAGGAGCTGGCATCTCACTCTCTTTGAATCTTCTTTATCATGCTAGGATTAGCAGGAAAAAGCAAAAAATTTCAGAATTGCACCTTGCAATGTGGAGATATTACTGTTTGTGCATTTACAATATTCATTGATTTTTGCCATTGAAAAACGTTTTTCATATACCAGAAATGTTTGAAGCTACTGACTGAATGAAAGGAGCTGGCATCTCACTCTCTTTGAATCTTCTTTATCATGCTAGGATTAACAGGAAAAAGCTAAAAATTTCAGAATTGCACCGTGCAATGTGGAGATATTACTGTTTGTGCATTTACAATATTCATTGATTTTTGCCATTGAAAAACATGTTTTTCATATACCAGAAATGTTTGAAGCTACTGACTGAATGAAAGGAGCTGGCATCTCACTCTCTTTGAATCTTCTTTATCATGCTAGGATTAGCAGGAAAAAGCAAAAAATTTCAGAATTGCACCTTGCAATGTGGAGATATTACTGTTTGTGCATTTACAATATTCATTGATTTTTGCCATTGAAAAACATGTTTTTCATATACCAGAAATGTTTGAAGCTACTGACTGAATGAAAGGAGCTGGCATCTCACTCTCTTTGAATCTTTATCATGCTAGGATTAACAGGAAAAAGCTAAAAATTTCAGAATTGCACCATGCAATGTGGAGATATTACTGTTTGTGCATTTACAATATTCATTGATTTTTGCCATTGAAAAACATGTTTTTCATATACCAGAAATGTTTGAAGCTACTGACTGAATGAAAGGAGCTGGCATCTCACTCTCTTTGAATCTTCTTTATCATGCTAGGATTAGCAGGAAAAAGCAAAAAATTTCAGAATTGCACCTTGCAATGTGGAGATATTACTGTTTGTGCATTTACAATATTCATTGATTTTTGCCATTGAAAAACATGTTTTTCATATACCAGAAATGTTTGAAGCTACTGACTGAATGAAAGGAGCTGGCATCTCACTCTCTTTGAATCTTCTTTATCATGCTAGGATTAACAGGAAAAAGCTAAAAATTTCAGAATTGCACCGTGCAATGTGGAGATATTACTGTTTGTGCATTTACAATATTCATTGATTTTTGCCATTGAAAAACGTTTTTCATATACCAGAAATGTTTGAAGCTTCTGACTGAATGAAAGGAGCTGGCATCTCACTCTCTTTGAATCTTCTTTATCATGCTAGGATTAGCAGGAAAAAGCAAAAAATTTCAGAATTGCACCTTGCAATGTGGAGATATTACTGTTTGTGCATTTACAATATTCATTGATTTTTGCCATTGAAAAACATGATTTTCATATACCAGAAATGTTTGAAGCTACTGACTGAATGAAAGGAGCTGGCATCTCACTCTCTTTGAATCTTCTTTATCATGCTAGGATTAACAGGAAAAAGCTAAAAATTTCAGAATTGCACTGTGCAATGTGGAGATATTACTGTTTGTGCATTTACAATATTCATTGATTTTTGCCATTGAAAAACATGTTTTTCATATACCAGAAATGTTTGAAGCTACTGACTGAATGAAAGGAGCTGGCATCTCACTCTCTTTGAATCTTCTTTATCATGCTAGGATTAGCAGGAAAAAGCAAAAAATTTCAGAATTGCACCTTGCAATGTGGAGATATTACTGTTTGTGCATTTACAATATTCATTGATTTTTGCCATTGAAAAACATGTTTTTCATATACCAGAAATGTTTGAAGCTACTGACTGAATGAAAGGAGCTGGCATCTGACTCTCTTTGAATCTTCTTTATCATGCTAGGATTAACAGGAAAAAGCAAAAAATTTCAGAATTGCACCTTGCAATGTGGAGATATTACTGTTTGTGCATTTAGAATATTCATTGATTTTTGCCATTGAAAAACATGTTTTTCATATACCAGAAATGTTTGAAGCTACTGACTGAATGAAAGGAGCTGGCATCTCACTCTCTTTGAATCTTCTTTATCATGCTTGGATTAGCAGGAAAAAGCAAAAAATTTCAGAATTGCACCTTGCAATGTGGAGATATTACTGTTTGTGCATTTACAATATTCATTGATTTTTGCCATTGAAAAACATGTTTTTCATATACCAGAAATGTTTGAAGCTACTGACTGAATGAAAGGAGCTGGCATCTCACTCTCTTTGAATCTTCTTTATCATGCTAGGATTAACAGAAAAAAGCTAAAAATTTCAGAATTGCACCGTGCAATGTGGAGATATTACTGTTTGTGCATTTACAATATTCATTGATTTTTGCCATTGAAAAACATGTTTTTCATATACCAGAAATGTTTGAAGCTACTGACTGAATGAAAGGAGCTGGCATCTCACACTCTTTGAATCTTCTTTATCATGCTAGGATTAGCAGGAAAAAGCAAAAAATTTCAGAATTGCACCTTGCAATGTGGAGATATTACTGTTTGTGCATTTAGAATATTCATTGATTTTTGCCATTGAAAAACATGTTTTTCATATACCAGAAATGTTTGAAGCTACTGACTGAATGAAAGGAGCTGGCATCTCACTCTCTTTGAATCTTCTTTATCATGCTAGGATTAGCAGGAAAAAGCAAAAAATTTCAGAATTGCACCTTGCAATGTGGAGATATTACTGTTTGTGCATTTACAATATTCATTGATTTTTGCCATTGAAAAACATGTTTTTCATATACCAGAAATGTTTGAAGCTACTGACTGAATGAAAGGAGCTGGCATCTGACTCTCTTTGAATCTTCTTTATCATGCTAGGATTAACAGGAAAAAGCTAAAAATTTCAGAATTGCACCGTGCAATGTGGAGATATTACTGTTTGTGCATTTACAATATTCATTGATTTTTGCCATTGAAAAACATGTTTTTCATATACCAGAAATGTTTGAAGCTACTGACTGAATGAAAGGAGCTGGCATCTCACTCTCTTTGAATCTTCTTTATCATGCTAGGATTAGCAGGAAAAAGCAAAAAATTTCAGAATTGCACCTTGCAATGTGGAGATATTACTGTTTGTGCATTTACAATATTCATTGATTTTTGCCATTGAAAAACATGTTTTTCATATACCAGAAATGTTTGAAGCTACTGACTGAATGAAAGGAGCTGGCATCTCACTCTCTTTGAATCTTCTTTATCATGCTAGGATTAACAGGAAAAAGCTAAAAATTTCAGAATTGCACCGTGCAATGTGGAGATATTACTGTTTGTGCATTTACAATATTCATTGATTTTTGCCATTGAAAAACATGTTTTTCATATACCAGAAATGTTTGAAGCTACTGACTGAATGAAAGGAGCTGGCATCTCACTCTCTTTGAATCTTCTTTATCATGCTAGGATTAGCAGGAAAAAGCAAAAAATTTCAGAATTGCACCTTGCAATGTGGAGATATTACTGTTTGTGCATTTACAATATTCATTGATTTTTGCCATTGAAAAACATGTTTTTCATATACCAGAAATGTTTGAAGCTACTGACTGAATGAAAGGAGCTGGCATCTCACTCTCTTTGAATCTTCTTTATCATGCTAGGATTAGCAGGAAAAAGCAAAAAATTTCAGAATTGCACCTTGCAATGTGGAGATATTACTGTTTGTGCATTTACAATATTCATTGATTTTTGCCATTGAAAAACATGTTTTTCATATACCAGAAATGTTTGAAGCTACTGACTGAATGAAAGGAGCTGGCATCTCACTCTCTTTGAATCTTCTTTATCATGCTAGGATTAACAGGAAAAAGCAAAAAATTTCAGAATTGCACCTTGCAATGTGGAGATATTACTGTTTGTGCATTTACAATATTCATTGATTTTTGCCATTGAAAAACATGTTTTTCATATACCAGAAATGTTTGAAGCTACTGACTGAATGAAAGGAGCTGGCATCTCACTCTCTTTGAATCTTCTTTATCATGCTAGGATTAACAGGAAAAAGCTAAAAATTTCAGAATTGCACCGTGCAATGTGGAGATATTACTGTTTGTGCATTTACAATATTCATTGATTTTTGCCATTGAAAAACATGTTTTTCATATACCAGAAATGTTTGAAGCTACTGACTGAATGAAAGGAGCTGGCATCTCACTCTCTTTGAATCTTCTTTATCATGCTAGGATTAGCAGGAAAAAGCAAAAAATTTCAGAATTGCACCTTGCAATGTGGAGATATTACTGTTTGTGCATTTACAATATTCATTGATTTTTGCCATTGAAAAACATGTTTTTCATATACCAGAAATGTTTGAAGCTACTGACTGAATGAAAGGAGCTGGCATCTCACTCTCTTTGAATCTTCTTTATCATGCTAGGATTAACAGGAAAAAGCTAAAAATTTCAGAATTGCACCGTGCAATGTGGAGATATTACTGTTTGTGCATTTACAATATTCATTGATTTTTGCCATTGAAAAACGTTTTTCATATACCAGAAATGTTTGAAGCTTCTGACTGAATGAAAGGAGCTGGCATCTCACTCTCTTTGAATCTTCTTTATCATGCTAGGATTAGCAGGAAAAAGCAAAAAATTTCAGAATTGCACCTTGCAATGTGGAGATATTACTGTTTGTGCATTTACAATATTCATTGATTTTTGCCATTGAAAAACATGATTTTCATATACCAGAAATGTTTGAAGCTACTGACTGAATGAAAGGAGCTGGCATCTCACTCTCTTTGAATCTTCTTTATCATGCTAGGATTAACAGGAAAAAGCTAAAAATTTCAGAATTGCACTGTGCAATGTGGAGATATTACTGTTTGTGCATTTACAATATTCATTGATTTTTGCCATTGAAAAACATGTTTTTCATATACCAGAAATGTTTGAAGCTACTGACTGAATGAAAGGAGCTGGCATCTCACTCTCTTTGAATCTTCTTTAGCATGCTAGGATTAGCAGGAAAAAGCAAAAAATTTCAGAATTGCACCTTGCAATGTGGAGATATTACTGTTTGTGCATTTACAATATTCATTGATTTTTGCCATTGAAAAACATGTTTTTCATATACCAGAAATGTTTGAAGCTACTGACTGAATGAAAGGAGCTGGCATCTGACTCTCTTTGAATCTTCTTTATCATGCTAGGATTAACAGGAAAAAGCAAAAAATTTCAGAATTGCACCTTGCAATGTGGAGATATTACTGTTTGTGCATTTAGAATATTCATTGATTTTTGCCATTGAAAAACATGTTTTTCATATACCAGAAATGTTTGAAGCTACTGACTGAATGAAAGGAGCTGGCATCTCACTCTCTTTGAATCTTCTTTATCATGCTTGGATTAGCAGGAAAAAGCAAAAAATTTCAGAATTGCACCTTGCAATGTGGAGATATTACTGTTTGTGCATTTACAATATTCATTGATTTTTGCCATTGAAAAACATGTTTTTCATATACCAGAAATGTTTGAAGCTACTGACTGAATGAAAGGAGCTGGCATCTCACTCTCTTTGAATCTTCTTTATCATGCTAGGATTAACAGGAAAAAGCTAAAAATTTCAGAATTGCACCGTGCAATGTGGAGATATTACTGTTTGTGCATTTACAATATTCATTGATTTTTGCCATTGAAAAACATGTTTTTCATATACCAGAAATGTTTGAAGCTACTGACTGAATGAAAGGAGCTGGCATCTCACACTCTTTGAATCTTCTTTATCATGCTAGGATTAGCAGGAAAAAGCAAAAAATTTCAGAATTGCACCTTGCAATGTGGAGATATTACTGTTTGTGCATTTACAATATTCATTGATTTTTGCCATTGAAAAACGTTTTTCATATACCAGAAATGTTTGAAGCTACTGACTGAATGAAAGGAGCTGGCATCTCACTCTCTTTGAATCTTCTTTATCATGCTAGGATTAGCAGGAAAAAGCAAAAAATTTCAGAATTGCACCTTGCAATGTGGAGATATTACTGTTTGTGCATTTACAATATTCATTGATTTTTGCCATTGAAAAACATGTTTTTCATATACCAGAAATGTTTGAAGCTACTGACTGAATGAAAGGAGCTGGCATCTCACTCTCTTTGAATCTTCTTTATCATGCTAGGATTAACAGGAAAAAGCTAAAAATTTCAGAATTGCACCGTGCAATGTGGAGATATTACTGTTTGTGCATTTACAATATTCATTGATTTTTGCCATTGTAAAACGTTTTTCATATACCAGAAATGTTTGAAGCTACTGACTGAATGAAAGGAGCTGGCATCTCACTCTCTTTGAATCTTCTTTATCATGCTAGGATTAACAGGAAAAAGCAAAAAATTTCAGAATTGCACCTTGCAATGTGGAGATATTACTGTTTGTGCATTTACAATATTCATTGATTTTTGCCATTGAAAAACATGTTTTTCATATACCAGAAATGTTTGAAGCTACTGACTGAATGAAAGGAGCTGGCATCTCACTCTCTTTGAATCTTCTTTATCATGCTAGGATTAACAGGAAAAAGCTAAAAATTTCAGAATTGCACCGTGCAATGTGGAGATATTACTGTTTGTGCATTTACAATATTCATTGATTTTTGCCATTGAAAAACATGTTTTTCATATACCAGAAATGTTTGAAGCTACTGACTGAATGAAAGGAGCTGGCATCTCACTCTCTTTGAATCTTCTTTATCATGCTAGGATTAGCAGGAAAAAGCAAAAAATTTCAGAATTGCACCTTGCAATGTGGAGATATTACTGTTTGTGCATTTACAATATTCATTGATTTTTGCCATTGAAAAACATGTTTTTCATATACCAGAAATGTTTGAAGCTACTGACTGAATGAAAGGAGCTGGCATCTCACTCTCTTTGAATCTTCTTTATCATGCTAGGATTAACAGGAAAAAGCTAAAAATTTCAGAATTGCACCGTGCAATGTGGAGATATTACTGTTTGTGCATTTACAATATTCATTGATTTTTGCCATTGAAAAACATGTTTTTCATATACCAGAAATGTTTGAAGCTACTGACTGAATGAAAGGAGCTGGCATCTCACTCTCTTTGAATCTTCTTTATCATGCTAGGATTAGCAGGAAAAAGCAAAAAATTTCAGAATTGCACCTTGCAATGTGGAGATATTACTGTTTGTGCATTTACAATATTCATTGATTTTTGCCATTGAAAAACGTTTTTCATATACCAGAAATGTTTGAAGCTACTGACTGAATGAAAGGAGCTGGCATCTCACTCTCTTTGAATCTTCTTTATCATGCTAGGATTAACAGGAAAAAGCTAAAAATTTCAGAATTGCACCGTGCAATGTGGAGATATTACTGTTTGTGCATTTACAATATTCATTGATTTTTGCCATTGAAAAACATGTTTTTCATATACCAGAAATGTTTGAAGCTACTGACTGAATGAAAGGAGCTGGCATCTCACTCTCTTTGAATCTTCTTTATCATGCTAGGATTAGCAGGAAAAAGCAAAAAATTTCAGAATTGCACCTTGCAATGTGGAGATATTACTGTTTGTGCATTTACAATATTCATTGATTTTTGCCATTGAAAAACATGTTTTTCATATACCAGAAATGTTTGAAGCTACTGACTGAATGAAAGGAGCTGGCATCTCACTCTCTTTGAATCTTTATCATGCTAGGATTAACAGGAAAAAGCTAAAAATTTCAGAATTGCACCATGCAATGTGGAGATATTACTGTTTGTGCATTTACAATATTCATTGATTTTTGCCATTGAAAAACATGTTTTTCGTATACCAGAAATGTTTGAAGCTACTGACTGAATGAAAGGAGCTGGCATCTCACTCTATTTGAATCTTCTTTATCATGCTAGGATTAGCAGGAAAAAGCAAAAAATTTCAGAATTGCACCTTGCAATGTGGAGATATTACTGTTTGTGCATTTACAATATTCATTGATTTTTGCCATTGAAAAACATGTTTTTCATATACCAGAAATGTTTGAAGCTACTGACTGAATGAAAGGAGCTGGCATCTGACTCTCTTTGAATCTTCTTTATCATGCTAGGATTAACAGGAAAAAGCTAAAAATTTCAGAATTGCACCGTGCAATGTGGAGATATTACTGTTTGTGCATTTACAATATTCATTGATTTTTGCCATTGAAAAACATGTTTTTCATATACCAGAAATGTTTGAAGCTACTGACTGAATGAAAGGAGCTGGCATCTCACTCTCTTTGAATCTTCTTTATCATGCTAGGATTAGCAGGAAAAAGCAAAAAATTTCAGAATTGCACCTTGCAATGTGGAGATATTACTGTTTGTGCATTTACAATATTCATTGATTTTTGCCATTGAAAAACATGTTTTTCATATACCAGAAATGTTTGAAGCTACTGACTGAATGAAAGGAGCTGGCATCTCACTCTCTTTGAATCTTCATCATGCTAGGATTAACAGGAAAAAGCTAAAAATTTCAGAATTGCACTGTGCAATGTGGAGATATTACTGTTTGTGCATTTACAATATTCATTGATTTTTGCCATTGAAAAACATGTTTTTCATATACCAGAAATGTTTGAAGCTACTGACTGAATGAAAGGAGCTGGCATCTCACTCTCTTTGAATCTTCTTTATCATGCTAGGATTAACAGGAAAAAGCAAAAAATTTCAGAATTGCACCGTGCAATGTGGAGATATTACTGTTTGTGCATTTACAATATTCATTGATTTTTGCCATTGAAAAACATGTTTTTCATATACCAGAAATGTTTGAAGCTACTGACTGAATGAAAGGAGCTGGCATCTCACTCTCTTTGAATCTTCTTTATCATGCTAGGATTAGCAGGAAAAAGCAAAAAATTTCAGAATTGCACCTTGCAATGTGGAGATATTACTGTTTGTGCATTTACAATATTCATTGATTTTTGCCATTGAAAAACATGTTTTTCATATACCAGAAATGTTTGAAGCTACTGACTGAATGAAAGGAGCTGGCATCTCACTCTCTTTGAATCTTCTTTATCATGCTAGGATTAACAGGAAAAAGCTAAAAATTTCAGAATTGCACCGTGCAATGTGGAGATATTACTGTTTGTGCATTTACAATATTCATTGATTTTTGCCATTGTAAAACATGTTTTTCATATACCAGAAATGTTTGAAGCTACTGACTGAATGAAAGGAGCTGGCATCTCACTCTCTTTGAATCTTCTTTATCATGCTAGGATTAGCAGGAAAAAGCAAAAAATTTCAGAATTGCACCTTGCAATGTGGAGATATTACTGTTTGTGCATTTACAATATTCATTGATTTTTGCCATTGAAAAACATGTTTTTCATATACCAGAAATGTTTGAAGCTACTGACTGAATGAAAGGAGCTGGCATCTCACTCTCTTTGAATCTTCTTTATCATGCTAGGATTAACAGGAAAAAGCAAAAAATTTCAGAATTGCACCTTGCAATGTGGAGATATTACTGTTTGTGCATTTACAATATTCATTGATTTTTGCCATTGAAAAACATGTTTTTAATATACCAGAAATGTTTGAAGCTACTGACTGAATGAAAGGAGCTGGCATCTCACTCTCTTTGAATCTTCTTTATCATGCTAGGATTAACAGGAAAAAGCTAAAAATTTCAGAATTGCACCGTGCAATGTGGAGATATTACTGTTTGTGCATTTACAATATTCATTGATTTTTGCCATTGAAAAACATGTTTTTCATATACCAGAAATGTTTGAAGCTACTGACTGAATGAAAGGAGCTGGCATCTCACTCTCTTTGAATCTTCTTTATCATGCTAGGATTAGCAGGAAAAAGCAAAAAATTTCAGAATTGCACCTTGCAATGTGGAGATATTACTGTTTGTGCATTTACAATATTCATTGATTTTTGCCATTGAAAAACATGTTTTTCATATACCAGAAATGTTTGAAGCTACTGACTGAATGAAAGGAGCTGGCATCTCACTCTCTTTGAATCTTCTTTATCATGCTAGGATTAACAGGAAAAAGCTAAAAATTTCAGAATTGCACCGTGCAATGTGGAGATATTACTGTTTGTGCATTTACAATATTCATTGATTTTTGCCATTGAAAAACATGTTTTTCATATACCAGAAATGTTTGAAGCTACTGACTGAATGAAAGGAGCTGGCATCTCACTCTCTTTGAATCTTCTTTATCATGCTAGGATTAGCAGGAAAAAGCAAAAAATTTCAGAATTGCACCTTGCAATGTGGAGATATTACTGTTTGTGCATTTACAATATTCATTGATTTTTGCCATTGAAAAACATGTTTTTCATATACCAGAAATGTTTGAAGCTACTGACTGAATGAAAGGAGCTGGCATCTCACTCTCTTTGAATCTTTATCATGCTAGGATTAACAGGAAAAAGCTAAAAATTTCAGAATTGCACCATGCAATGTGGAGATATTACTGTTTGTGCATTTACAATATTCATTGATTTTTGCCATTGAAAAACATGTTTTTCATATACCAGAAATGTTTGAAGCTACTGACTGAATGAAAGCAGCTGGCATCTCACTCTCTTTGAATCTTCTTTATCATGCTAGGATTAACAGGAAAAAGCTAAAAATTTCAGAATTGCACCGTGCAATGTGGAGATATTACTGTTTGTGCATTTACAATATTCATTGATTTTTGCCATTGAAAAACATGTTTTTCATATACCAGAAATGTTTGAAGCTGACTGAATGAAAGGAGCTGGCATCTCACTCTCTTTGAATCTTCTTTATCATGCTAGGATTAGCAGGAAAAAGCAAAAAATTTCAGAATTGCACCTTGCAATGTGGAGATATTACTGTTTGTGCATTTACAATATTCATTGATTTTTGCCATTGAAAAACGTTTTTCATATACCAGAAATGTTTGAAGCTACTGACTGAATGAAAGGAGCTGGCATCTCACTCTCTTTGAATCTTCTTTATCATGCTAGGATTAACAGGAAAAAGCTAAAAATTTCAGAATTGCACCGTGCAATGTGGAGATATTACTGTTTGTGCATTTACAATATTCATTGATTTTTGCCATTGAAAAACATGTTTTTCATATACCAGAAATGTTTGAAGCTACTGACTGAATGAAAGGAGCTGGCATCTCACTCTCTTTGAATCTTCTTTATCATGCTAGGATTAGCAGGAAAAAGCAAAAAATTTCAGAATTGCACCTTGCAATGTGGAGATATTACTGTTTGTGCATTTACAATATTCATTGATTTTTGCCATTGAAAAACATGTTTTTCATATACCAGAAATGTTTGAAGCTACTGACTGAATGAAAGGAGCTGGCATCTCACTCTCTTTGAATCTTTATCATGCTAGGATTAACAGGAAAAAGCTAAAAATTTCAGAATTGCACCATGCAATGTGGAGATATTACTGTTTGTGCATTTACAATATTCATTGATTTTTGCCATTGAAAAACATGTTTTTCATATACCAGAAATGTTTGAAGCTACTGACTGAATGAAAGGAGCTGGCATCTCACTCTCTTTGAATCTTCTTTATCATGCTAGGATTAGCAGGAAAAAGCAAAAAATTTCAGAATTGCACCTTGCAATGTGGAGATATTACTGTTTGTGCATTTACAATATTCATTGATTTTTGCCATTGAAAAACATGTTTTTCGCATACCAGAAATGTTTGAAGCTACTGACTGAATGAAAGGAGCTGGCATCTGACTCTCTTTGAATCTTCTTTATCATGCTAGGATTAACAGGAAAAAGCTAAAAATTTCAGAATTGCACCGTGCAATGTGGAGATATTACTGTTTGTGCATTTACAATATTCATTGATTTTTGCCATTGAAAAACATGTTTTTCATATACCAGAAATGTTTGAAGCTACTGACTGAATGAAAGGAGCTGGCATCTCACTCTCTTTGAATCTTCTTTATCATGCTAGGATTAGCAGGAAAAAGCAAAAAATTTCAGAATTGCACCTTGCAATGTGGAGATATTACTGTTTGTGCATTTACAATATTCATTGATTTTTGCCATTGAAAAACATGTTTTTCATATACCAGAAATGTTTGAAGCTACTGACTGAATGAAAGGAGCTGGCATCTCACTCTCTTTGAATCTTCTTTATCATGCTAGGATTAGCAGGAAAAAGCAAAAAATTTCAGAATTGCACCTTGCAATGTGGAGATATTACTGTTTGTGCATTTACAATATTCATTGATTTTTGCCATTGAAAAACATGTTTTTCATATACCAGAAATGTTTGAAGCTACTGACTGAATGAAAGGAGCTGGCATCTCACTCTCTTTGAATCTTCTTTATCATGCTAGGATTAGCAGGAAAAAGCAAAAAATTTCAGAATTGCACCTTGCAATGTGGAGATATTACTGTTTGTGCATTTACAATATTCATTGATTTTTGCCATTGAAAAACATGTTTTTCATATACCAGAAATGTTTGAAGCTACTGACTGAATGAAAGGAGCTGGCATCTCACTCTCTTTGAATCTTCTTTATCATGCTAGGATTAACAGGAAAAAGCAAAAAATTTCAGAATTGCACCTTGCAATGTGGAGATATTACTGTTTGTGCATTTACAATATTCATTGATTTTTGCCATTGAAAAACATGTTTTTCATATACCAGAAATGTTTGAAGCTACTGACTGAATGAAAGGAGCTGGCATCTCACTCTCTTTGAATCTTCTTTATCATGCTAGGATTAACAGGAAAAAGCTAAAAATTTCAGAATTGCACCGTGCAATGTGGAGATATTACTGTTTGTGCATTTACAATATTCATTGATTTTTGCCATTGAAAAACATGTTTTTCATATACCAGAAATGTTTGAAGCTACTGACTGAATGAAAGGAGCTGGCATCTCACTCTCTTTGAATCTTCTTTATCATGCTAGGATTAGCAGGAAAAAGCAAAAAATTTCAGAATTGCACCTTGCAATGTGGAGATATTACTGTTTGTGCATTTACAATATTCATTGATTTTTGCCATTGAAAAACATGTTTTTCATATACCAGAAATGTTTGAAGCTACTGACTGAATGAAAGGAGCTGGCATCTCACTCTCTTTGAATCTTCTTTATCATGCTAGGATTAACAGGAAAAAGCTAAAAATTTCAGAATTGCACCGTGCAATGTGGAGATATTACTGTTTGTGCATTTACAATATTCATTGATTTTTGCCATTGAAAAACATGTTTTTCATATACCAGAAATGTTTGAAGCTTCTGACTGAATGAAAGGAGCTGGCATCTCACTCTCTTTGAATCTTCTTTATCATGCTAGGATTAGCAGGAAAAAGCAAAAAATTTCAGAATTGCACCTTGCAATGTGGAGATATTACTGTTTGTGCATTTACAATATTCATTGATTTTTGCCATTGAAAAACATGTTTTTCATATACCAGAAATGTTTGAAGCTACTGACTGAATGAAAGGAGCTGGCATCTCACTCTCTTTGAATCTTCATCATGCTAGGATTAACAGGAAAAAGCTAAAAATTTCAGAATTGCACTGTGCAATGTGGAGATATTACTGTTTGTGCATTTACAATATTCATTGATTTTTGCCATTGAAAAACATGTTTTTCATATACCAGAAATGTTTGAAGCTACTGACTGAATGAAAGGAGCTGGCATCTCACTCTCTTTGAATCTTCTTTATCATGCTAGGATTAACAGGAAAAAGCAAAAAATTTCAGAATTGCACCGTGCAATGTGGAGATATTACTGTTTGTGCATTTACAATATTCATTGATTTTTGCCATTGAAAAACATGTTTTTCATATACCAGAAATGTTTGAAGCTACTGACTGAATGAAAGGAGCTGGCATCTCACTCTCTTTGAATCTTCTTTATCATGCTAGGATTAGCAGGAAAAAGCAAAAAATTTCAGAATTGCACCTTGCAATGTGGAGATATTACTGTTTGTGCATTTACAATATTCATTGATTTTTGCCATTGAAAAACATGTTTTTCATATACCAGAAATGTTTGAAGCTACAGACTGAATGAAAGGAGCTGGCATCTCACTCTCTTTGAATCTTCTTTATCATGCTAGGATTAACAGGAAAAAGCTAAAAATTTCAGAATTGCACCGTGCAATGTGGAGATATTACTGTTTGTGCATTTACAATATTCATTGATTTTTGCCATTGTAAAACATGTTTTTCATATACCAGAAATGTTTGAAGCTACTGACTGAATGAAAGGAGCTGGCATCTCACTCTCTTTGAATCTTCTTTATCATGCTAGGATTAGCAGGAAAAAGCAAAAAATTTCAGAATTGCACCTTGCAATGTGGAGATATTACTGTTTGTGCATTTACAATATTCATTGATTTTTGCCATTGAAAAACATGTTTTTCATATACCAGAAATGTTTGAAGCTACTGACTGAATGAAAGGAGCTGGCATCTCACTCTCTTTGAATCTTCTTTATCATGCTAGGATTAACAGGAAAAAGCAAAAAATTTCAGAATTGCACCTTGCAATGTGGAGATATTACTGTTTGTGCATTTACAATATTCATTGATTTTTGCCATTGAAAAACATGTTTTTAATATACCAGAAATGTTTGAAGCTACTGACTGAATGAAAGGAGCTGGCATCTCACTCTCTTTGAATCTTCTTTATCATGCTAGGATTAACAGGAAAAAGCTAAAAATTTCAGAATTGTACCGTGCAATGTGGAGATATTACTGTTTGTGCATTTACAATATTCATTGATTTTTGCCATTGAAAAACATGTTTTTCATATACCAGAAATGTTTGAAGCTACTGACTGAATGAAAGGAGCTGGCATCTCACTCTCTTTGAATCTTCTTTATCATGCTAGGATTAGCAGGAAAAAGCAAAAAATTTCAGAATTGCACCTTGCAATGTGGAGATATTACTGTTTGTGCATTTACAATATTCATTGATTTTTGCCATTGAAAAACATGTTTTTCATATACCAGAAATGTTTGAAGCTACTGACTGAATGAAAGGAGCTGGCATCTCACTCTCTTTGAATCTTCTTTATCATGCTAGGATTAACAGGAAAAAGCTAAAAATTTCAGAATTGCACCGTGCAATGTGGAGATATTACTGTTTGTGCATTTACAATATTCATTGATTTTTGCCATTGAAAAACATGTTTTTCATATACCAGAAATGTTTGAAGCTACTGACTGAATGAAAGGAGCTGGCATCTCACTCTCTTTGAATCTTCTTTATCATGCTAGGATTAGCAGGAAAAAGCAAAAAATTTCAGAATTGCACCTTGCAATGTGGAGATATTACTGTTTGTGCATTTACAATATTCATTGATTTTTGCCATTGAAAAACATGTTTTTCATATACCAGAAATGTTTGAAGGTACTGACTGAATGAAAGGAGCTGGCATCTCACTCTCTTTGAATCTTTATCATGCTAGGATTAACAGGAAAAAGCTAAAAATTTCAGAATTGCACCATGCAATGTGGAGATATTACTGTTTGTGCATTTACAATATTCATTGATTTTTGCCATTGAAAAACATGTTTTTCATATACCAGAAATGTTTGAAGCTACTGACTGAATGAAAGGAGCTGGCATCTCACTCTCTTTGAATCTTCTTTATCATGCTAGGATTAGCAGGAAAAAGCAAAAAATTTCAGAATTGCACCTTGCAATGTGGAGATATTACTGTTTGTGCATTTACAATATTCATTGATTTTTGCCATTGAAAAACATGTTTTTCATATACCAGAAATGTTTGAAGCTACTGACTGAATGAAAGGAGCTGGCATCTCACTCTCTTTGAATCTTCTTTATCATGCTAGGATTAACAGGAAAAAGCTAAAAATTTCAGAATTGCACCGTGCAATGTGGAGATATTACTGTTTGTGCATTTACAATATTCATTGATTTTTGCCATTGTAAAACATGTTTTTCATATACCAGAAATGTTTGAAGCTACTGACTGAATGAAAGGAGCTGGCATCTCACTCTCTTTGAATCTTCTTTATCATGCTAGGATTAGCAGGAAAAAGCAAAAAATTTCAGAATTGCACCTTGCAATGTGGAGATATTACTGTTTGTGCATTTACAATATTCATTGATTTTTGCCATTGAAAAACATGTTTTTCATATACCAGAAATGTTTGAAGCTACTGACTGAATGAAAGGAGCTGGCATCTCACTCTCTTTGAATCTTCTTTATCATGCTAGGATTAACAGGAAAAAGCAAAAAATTTCAGAATTGCACCTTGCAATGTGGAGATATTACTGTTTGTGCATTTACAATATTCATTGATTTTTGCCATTGAAAAACATGTTTTTAATATACCAGAAATGTTTGAAGCTACTGACTGAATGAAAGGAGCTGGCATCTCACTCTCTTTGAATCTTTATCATGCTAGGATTAACAGGAAAAAGCTAAAAATTTCAGAATTGCACCGTGCAATGTGGAGATATTACTGTTTGTGCATTTACAATATTCATTGATTTTTGCCATTGAAAAACATGTTTTTCATATACCAGAAATGTTTGAAGCTACTGACTGAATGAAAGGAGCTGGCATCTCACTCTCTTTGAATCTTCTTTATCATGCTAGGATTAACAGGAAAAAGCAAAAAATTTCAGAATTGCACCTTGCAATGTGGAGATATTACTGTTTGTGCATTTACAATATTCATTGATTTTTGCCATTGAAAAACATGTTTTTCATATACCAGAAATGTTTGAAGCTACTGACTGAATGAAAGGAGCTGGCATCTCACTCTCTTTGAATCTTCTTTATCATGCTAGGATTAACAGGAAAAAGCTAAAAATTTCAGAATTGCACCGTGCAATGTGGAGATATTACTGTTTGTGCATTTACAATATTCATTGATTTTTGCCATTGAAAAACATGTTTTTCATATACCAGAAATGTTTGAAGCTACTGACTGAATGAAAGGAGCTGGCATCTCACTCTCTTTGAATCTTCTTTATCATGCTAGGATTAACAGGAAAAAGCAAAAAATTTCAGAATTGCACCTTGCAATGTGGAGATATTACTGTTTGTGCATTTACAATATTCATTGATTTTTGCCATTGAAAAACATGTTTTTCATATACCAGAAATGTTTGAAGCTACTGACTGAATGAAAGGAGCTGGCATCTCACTCTCTTTGAATCTTCTTTATCATGCTAGGATTAACAGGAAAAAGCTAAAAATTTCAGAATTGCACCGTGCAATGTGGAGATATTACTGTTTGTGCATTTACAATATTCATTGATTTTTGCCATTGAAAAACATGTTTTTCATATACCAGAAATGTTTGAAGCTACTGACTGAATGAAAGGAGCTGGCATCTCACTCTCTTTGAATCTTCTTTATCATGCTAGGATTAGCAGGAAAAAGCAAAAAATTTCAGAATTGCACCTTGCAATGTGGAGATATTACTGTTTGTGCATTTACAATATTCATTGATTTTTGCCATTGAAAAACATGTTTTTCATATACCAGAAATGTTTGAAGCTACTGACTGAATGAAAGGAGCTGGCATCTCACTCTCTTTGAATCTTTATCATGCTAGGATTAACAGGAAAAAGCTAAAAATTTCAGAATTGCACCATGCAATGTGGAGATATTACTGTTTGTGCATTTACAATATTCATTGATTTTTGCCATTGAAAAACATGTTTTTCATATACCAGAAATGTTTGAAGCTACTGACTGAATGAAAGCAGCTGGCATCTCACTCTCTTTGAATCTTCTTTATCATGCTAGGATTAACAGGAAAAAGCTAAAAATTTCAGAATTGCACCGTGCAATGTGGAGATATTACTGTTTGTGCATTTACAATATTCATTGATTTTTGCCATTGAAAAACATGTTTTTCATATACCAGAAATGTTTGAAGCTGACTGAATGAAAGGAGCTGGCATCTCACTCTCTTTGAATCTTCTTTATCATGCTAGGATTAGCAGGAAAAAGCAAAAAATTTCAGAATTGCACCTTGCAATGTGGAGATATTACTGTTTGTGCATTTACAATATTCATTGATTTTTGCCATTGAAAAACGTTTTTCATATACCAGAAATGTTTGAAGCTACTGACTGAATGAAAGGAGCTGGCATCTCACTCTCTTTGAATCTTCTTTATCATGCTAGGATTAACAGGAAAAAGCTAAAAATTTCAGAATTGCACCGTGCAATGTGGAGATATTACTGTTTGTGCATTTACAATATTCATTGATTTTTGCCATTGAAAAACATGTTTTTCATATACCAGAAATGTTTGAAGCTACTGACTGAATGAAAGGAGCTGGCATCTCACTCTCTTTGAATCTTCTTTATCATGCTAGGATTAGCAGGAAAAAGCAAAAAATTTCAGAATTGCACCTTGCAATGTGGAGATATTACTGTTTGTGCATTTACAATATTCATTGATTTTTGCCATTGAAAAACATGTTTTTCATATACCAGAAATGTTTGAAGCTACTGACTGAATGAAAGGAGCTGGCATCTCACTCTCTTTGAATCTTTATCATGCTAGGATTAACAGGAAAAAGCTAAAAATTTCAGAATTGCACCATGCAATGTGGAGATATTACTGTTTGTGCATTTACAATATTCATTGATTTTTGCCATTGAAAAACATGTTTTTCATATACCAGAAATGTTTGAAGCTACTGACTGAATGAAAGGAGCTGGCATCTCACTCTCTTTGAATCTTCTTTATCATGCTAGGATTAGCAGGAAAAAGCAAAAAATTTCAGAATTGCACCTTGCAATGTGGAGATATTACTGTTTGTGCATTTACAATATTCATTGATTTTTGCCATTGAAAAACATGTTTTTCATATACCAGAAATGTTTGAAGCTACTGACTGAATGAAAGGAGCTGGCATCTCACTCTCTTTGAATCTTCTTTATCATGCTAGGATTAACAGGAAAAAGCTAAAAATTTCAGAATTGCACCGTGCAATGTGGAGATATTACTGTTTGTGCATTTACAATATTCATTGATTTTTGCCATTGAAAAACATGTTTTTCATATACCAGAAATGTTTGAAGCTACTGACTGAATGAAAGGAGCTGGCATCTCACTCTCTTTGAATCTTCTTTATCATGCTAGGATTAGCAGGAAAAAGCAAAAAATTTCAGAATTGCACCTTGCAATGTGGAGATATTACTGTTTGTGCATTTACAATATTCATTGATTTTTGCCATTGAAAAACATGTTTTTCATATACCAGAAATGTTTGAAGCTACTGACTGAATGAAAGGAGCTGGCATCTCACTCTCTTTGAATCTTCTTTATCATGCTAGGATTAGCAGGAAAAAGCAAAAAATTTCAGAATTGCACCTTGCAATGTGGAGATATTACTGTTTGTGCATTTACAATATTCATTGATTTTTGCCATTGAAAAACATGTTTTTCAT
Organism: Phyllobates terribilis; assembly: GCF_046119375.1. Classification (NCBI taxonomy): domain Eukaryota; kingdom Metazoa; phylum Chordata; class Amphibia; order Anura; family Dendrobatidae; genus Phyllobates; species Phyllobates terribilis. Next base: position 9,762 of record NW_027369610.1, on the reverse strand, counting down.
ATACCAGAAATGTTTGAAGCTACTGACTGAATGAAAGGAGCTGGCATCTCACTCTCTTTGAATCTTCTTTATCATGCTAGGATTAGCAGGAAAAAGCAAAAAATTTCAGAATTGCACCTTGCAATGTGGAGATATTACTGTTTGTGCATTTACAATATTCATTGATTTTTGCCATTGAAAAACATGTTTTTCATATACCAGAAATGTCTGAAGCTACTGACTGAATGAAAGGAGCTGGCATCTCACTCTCTTTGAATCTTCTTTATCATGCTAGGATTAACAGGAAAAAGCAAAAAATTTCAGAATTGCACCTTGCAATGTGGAGATATTACTGTTTGTGCATTTACAATATTCATTGATTTTTGCCATTGAAAAACATGTTTTTCATATACCAGAAATGTTTGAAGCTACTGACTGAATGAAAGGAGCTGGCATCTCACTCTCTTTGAATCTTCTTTATCATGCTAGGATTAACAGGAAAAAGCTAAAAATTTCAGAATTGCACCGTGCAATGTGGAGATATTACTGTTTGTGCATTTACAATATTCATTGATTTTTGCCATTGAAAAACATGTTTTTCATATACCAGAAATGTTTGAAGCTACTGACTGAATGAAAGGAGCTGGCATCTCACTCTCTTTGAATCTTCTTTATCATGCTAGGATTAGCAGGAAAAAGCAAAAAATTTCAGAATTGCACCTTGCAATGTGGAGATATTACTGTTTGTGCATTTACAATATTCATTGATTTTTGCCATTGAAAAACATGTTTTTCATATACCAGAAATGTTTGAAGCTACTGACTGAATGAAAGGAGCTGGCATCTCACTCTCTTTGAATCTTCTTTATCATGCTAGGATTAACAGGAAAAAGCTAAAAATTTCAGAATTGCACCGTGCAATGTGGAGATATTACTGTTTGTGCATTTACAATATTCATTGATTTTTGCCATTGAAAAACATGTTTTTCATATACCAGAAATGTTTGAAGCTTCTGACTGAATGAAAGGAGCTGGCATCTCACTCTCTTTGAATCTTCTTTATCATGCTAGGATTAGCAGGAAAAAGCAAAAAATTTCAGAATTGCACCTTGCAATGTGGAGATATTACTGTTTGTGCATTTACAATATTCATTGATTTTTGCCATTGAAAAACATGTTTTTCATATACCAGAAATGTTTGAAGCTACTGACTGAATGAAAGGAGCTGGCATCTCACTCTCTTTGAATCTTCATCATGCTAGGATTAACAGGAAAAAGCTAAAAATTTCAGAATTGCACTGTGCAATGTGGAGATATTACTGTTTGTGCATTTACAATATTCATTGATTTTTGCCATTGAAAAACATGTTTTTCATATACCAGAAATGTTTGAAGCTACTGACTGAATGAAAGGAGCTGGCATCTCACTCTCTTTGAATCTTCTTTATCATGCTAGGATTAACAGGAAAAAGCAAAAAATTTCAGAATTGCACCGTGCAATGTGGAGATATTACTGTTTGTGCATTTACAATATTCATTGATTTTTGCCATTGAAAAACATGTTTTTCATATACCAGAAATGTTTGAAGCTACTGACTGAATGAAAGGAGCTGGCATCTCACTCTCTTTGAATCTTCTTTATCATGCTAGGATTAGCAGGAAAAAGCAAAAAATTTCAGAATTGCACCTTGCAATGTGGAGATATTACTGTTTGTGCATTTACAATATTCATTGATTTTTGCCATTGAAAAACATGTTTTTCATATACCAGAAATGTTTGAAGCTACAGACTGAATGAAAGGAGCTGGCATCTCACTCTCTTTGAATCTTCTTTATCATGCTAGGATTAACAGGAAAAAGCTAAAAATTTCAGAATTGCACCGTGCAATGTGGAGATATTACTGTTTGTGCATTTACAATATTCATTGATTTTTGCCATTGTAAAACATGTTTTTCATATACCAGAAATGTTTGAAGCTACTGACTGAATGAAAGGAGCTGGCATCTCACTCTCTTTGAATCTTCTTTATCATGCTAGGATTAGCAGGAAAAAGCAAAAAATTTCAGAATTGCACCTTGCAATGTGGAGATATTACTGTTTGTGCATTTACAATATTCATTGATTTTTGCCATTGAAAAACATGTTTTTCATATACCAGAAATGTTTGAAGCTACTGACTGAATGAAAGGAGCTGGCATCTCACTCTCTTTGAATCTTCTTTATCATGCTAGGATTAACAGGAAAAAGCAAAAAATTTCAGAATTGCACCTTGCAATGTGGAGATATTACTGTTTGTGCATTTACAATATTCATTGATTTTTGCCATTGAAAAACATGTTTTTAATATACCAGAAATGTTTGAAGCTACTGACTGAATGAAAGGAGCTGGCATCTCACTCTCTTTGAATCTTCTTTATCATGCTAGGATTAACAGGAAAAAGCTAAAAATTTCAGAATTGTACCGTGCAATGTGGAGATATTACTGTTTGTGCATTTACAATATTCATTGATTTTTGCCATTGAAAAACATGTTTTTCATATACCAGAAATGTTTGAAGCTACTGACTGAATGAAAGGAGCTGGCATCTCACTCTCTTTGAATCTTCTTTATCATGCTAGGATTAGCAGGAAAAAGCAAAAAATTTCAGAATTGCACCTTGCAATGTGGAGATATTACTGTTTGTGCATTTACAATATTCATTGATTTTTGCCATTGAAAAACATGTTTTTCATATACCAGAAATGTTTGAAGCTACTGACTGAATGAAAGGAGCTGGCATCTCACTCTCTTTGAATCTTCTTTATCATGCTAGGATTAACAGGAAAAAGCTAAAAATTTCAGAATTGCACCGTGCAATGTGGAGATATTACTGTTTGTGCATTTACAATATTCATTGATTTTTGCCATTGAAAAACATGTTTTTCATATACCAGAAATGTTTGAAGCTACTGACTGAATGAAAGGAGCTGGCATCTCACTCTCTTTGAATCTTCTTTATCATGCTAGGATTAGCAGGAAAAAGCAAAAAATTTCAGAATTGCACCTTGCAATGTGGAGATATTACTGTTTGTGCATTTACAATATTCATTGATTTTTGCCATTGAAAAACATGTTTTTCATATACCAGAAATGTTTGAAGCTACTGACTGAATGAAAGGAGCTGGCATCTCACTCTCTTTGAATCTTTATCATGCTAGGATTAACAGGAAAAAGCTAAAAATTTCAGAATTGCACCATGCAATGTGGAGATATTACTGTTTGTGCATTTACAATATTCATTGATTTTTGCCATTGAAAAACATGTTTTTCATATACCAGAAATGTTTGAAGCTACTGACTGAATGAAAGGAGCTGGCATCTCACTCTCTTTGAATCTTCTTTATCATGCTAGGATTAGCAGGAAAAAGCAAAAAATTTCAGAATTGCACCTTGCAATGTGGAGATATTACTGTTTGTGCATTTACAATATTCATTGATTTTTGCCATTGAAAAACATGTTTTTCATATACCAGAAATGTTTGAAGCTACTGACTGAATGAAAGGAGCTGGCATCTCACTCTCTTTGAATCTTCTTTATCATGCTAGGATTAACAGGAAAAAGCTAAAAATTTCAGAATTGCACCGTGCAATGTGGAGATATTACTGTTTGTGCATTTACAATATTCATTGATTTTTGCCATTGTAAAACATGTTTTTCATATACCAGAAATGTTTGAAGCTACTGACTGAATGAAAGGAGCTGGCATCTCACTCTCTTTGAATCTTCTTTATCATGCTAGGATTAGCAGGAAAAAGCAAAAAATTTCAGAATTGCACCTTGCAATGTGGAGATATTACTGTTTGTGCATTTACAATATTCATTGATTTTTGCCATTGAAAAACATGTTTTTCATATACCAGAAATGTTTGAAGCTACTGACTGAATGAAAGGAGCTGGCATCTCACTCTCTTTGAATCTTCTTTATCATGCTAGGATTAACAGGAAAAAGCAAAAAATTTCAGAATTGCACCTTGCAATGTGGAGATATTACTGTTTGTGCATTTACAATATTCATTGATTTTTGCCATTGAAAAACATGTTTTTAATATACCAGAAATGTTTGAAGCTACTGACTGAATGAAAGGAGCTGGCATCTCACTCTCTTTGAATCTTTATCATGCTAGGATTAACAGGAAAAAGCTAAAAATTTCAGAATTGCACCGTGCAATGTGGAGATATTACTGTTTGTGCATTTACAATATTCATTGATTTTTGCCATTGAAAAACATGTTTTTCATATACCAGAAATGTTTGAAGCTACTGACTGAATGAAAGGAGCTGGCATCTCACTCTCTTTGAATCTTCTTTATCATGCTAGGATTAGCAGGAAAAAGCAAAAAATTTCAGAATTGCACCTTGCAATGTGGAGATATTACTGTTTGTGCATTTACAATATTCATTGATTTTTGCCATTGAAAAACATGTTTTTCATATACCAGAAATGTTTGAAGCTACTGACTGAATGAAAGGAGCTGGCATCTCACTCTCTTTGAATCTTCTTTATCATGCTAGGATTAACAGGAAAAAGCTAAAAATTTCAGAATTGCACCGTGCAATGTGGAGATATTACTGTTTGTGCATTTACAATATTCATTGATTTTTGCCATTGAAAAACATGTTTTTCATATACCAGAAATGTTTGAAGCTACTGACTGAATGAAAGGAGCTGGCATCTCACTCTCTTTGAATCTTCTTTATCATGCTAGGATTAGCAGGAAAAAGCAAAAAATTTCAGAATTGCACCTTGCAATGTGGAGATATTACTGTTTGTGCATTTACAATATTCATTGATTTTTGCCATTGAAAAACATGTTTTTCATATACCAGAAATGTTTGAAGCTAATGACTGAATGAAAGGAGCTGGCATCTCACTCTCTTTGAATCTTCTTTATCATGCTAGGATTAACAGGAAAAAGCTAAAAATTTCAGAATTGCACCGTGCAATGTGGAGATATTACTGTTTGTGCATTTACAATATTCATTGATTTTTGCCATTGAAAAACATGTTTTTCATATACCAGAAATGTTTGAAGCTACTGACTGAATGAAAGGAGCTGGCATCTCACTCTCTTTGAATCTTCTTTATCATGCTAGGATTAACAGGAAAAAGCAAAAAATTTCAGAATTGCACCTTGCAATGTGGAGATATTACTGTTTGTGCATTTACAATATTCATTGATTTTTGCCATTGAAAAACATGTTTTTCATATACCAGAAATGTTTGAAGCTACTGACTGAATGAAAGGAGCTGGCATCTCACTCTCTTTGAATCTTCTTTATCATGCTAGGATTAACAGGAAAAAGCTAAAAATTTCAGAATTGCACCGTGCAATGTGGAGATATTACTGTTTGTGCATTTACAATATTCATTGATTTTTGCCATTGAAAAACATGTTTTTCATATACCAGAAATGTTTGAAGCTACTGACTGAATGAAAGGAGCTGGCATCTCACTCTCTTTGAATCTTCTTTATCATGCTAGGATTAGCAGGAAAAAGCAAAAAATTTCAGAATTGCACCTTGCAATGTGGAGATATTACTGTTTGTGCATTTACAATATTCATTGATTTTTGCCATTGAAAAACATGTTTTTCATATACCAGAAATGTTTGAAGCTACTGACTGAATGAAAGGAGCTGGCATCTCACTCTCTTTGAATCTTCTTTATCATGCTAGGATTAACAGGAAAAAGCTAAAAATTTCAGAATTGCACCGTGCAATGTGGAGATATTACTGTTTGTGCATTTACAATATTCATTGATTTTTGCCATTGAAAAACATGTTTTTCATATACCAGAAATGTTTGAAGCTACTGACTGAATGAAAGGAGCTGGCATCTCACTCTCTTTGAATCTTCTTTATCATGCTAGGATTAACAGGAAAAAGCTAAAAATTTCAGAATTGCACCGTGCAATGTGGAGATATTACTGTTTGTGCATTTACAATATTCATTGATTTTTGCCATTGAAAAACATGTTTTTCATATACCAGAAATGTTTGAAGCTACTGACTGAATGAAAGGAGCTGGCATCTCACTCTCTTTGAATCTTCTTTATCATGCTAGGATTAGCAGGAAAAAGCAAAAAATTTCAGAATTGCACCTTGCAATGTGGAGATATTACTGTTTGTGCATTTACAATATTCATTGATTTTTGCCATTGAAAAACATGTTTTTCATATACCAGAAATGTTTGAAGCTACTGACTGAATGAAAGGAGCTGGCATCTCACTCTCTTTGAATCTTCTTTATCATGCTAGGATTAGCAGGAAAAAGCAAAAAATTTCAGAATTGCACCTTGCAATGTGGAGATATTACTGTTTGTGCATTTACAATATTCATTGATTTTTGCCATTGAAAAACATGTTTTTCATATACCAGAAATGTTTGAAGCTACTGACTGAATGAAAGGAGCTGGCATCTCACTCTCTTTGAATCTTCTTTATCATGCTAGGATTAACAGGAAAAAGCTAAAAATTTCAGAATTGCACCGTGCAATGTGGAGATATTACTGTTTGTGCATTTACAATATTCATTGATTTTTGCCATTGAAAAACATGTTTTTCATATACCAGAAATGTTTGAAGCTACTGACTGAATGAAAGGAGCTGGCATCTCACTCTCTTTGAATCTTCTTTATCATGCTAGGATTAACAGGAAAAAGCAAAAAATTTCAGAATTGCACCTTGCAATGTGGAGATATTACTGTTTGTGCATTTACAATATTCATTGATTTTTGCCATTGAAAAACATGTTTTTCATATACCAGAAATGTTTGAAGCTACTGACTGAATGAAAGGAGCTGGCATCTCACTCTCTTTGAATCTTCTTTATCATGCTAGGATTAACAGGAAAAAGCTAAAAATTTCAGAATTGCACCGTGCAATGTGGAGATATTACTGTTTGTGCATTTACAATATTCATTGATTTTTGCCATTGAAAAACATGTTTTTCATATACCAGAAATGTTTGAAGCTACTGACTGAATGAAAGGAGCTGGCATCTCACTCTCTTTGAATCTTCTTTATCATGCTAGGATTAACAGGAAAAAGCTAAAAATTTCAGAATTGCACCGTGCAATGTGGAGATATTACTGTTTGTGCATTTACAATATTCATTGATTTTTGCCATTGTAAAACGTTTTTCATATACCAGAAATGTTTGAAGCTACTGACTGAATGAAAGGAGCTGGCATCTCACTCTCTTTGAAACTTCTTTATCATGCTAGGATTAACAGGAAAAAGCAAAAAATTTCAGAATTGCACCTTGCAATGTGGAGATATTACTGTTTGTGCATTTACAATATTCATTGATTTTTGCCTATGAAAAACATGTTTTTCATATACCAGAAATGTTTGAAGCTACTGACTGAATGAAAGGAGCTGGCATCTCACTCTCTTGAATCTTCTTTATCATGCTAGGATTAACAGGAAAAGCTAAAAATTTCAGAATTGCACCGTGCAATGTGGAGATATTACTGTTTGTGCATTTACAATATTCATTGATTTTTGCCATTGAAAAACATTTTTTCATATACCAGAAATGTTTGAAGCTACTGACTGAATGAAAGGAGCTGGCATCTCACTCTCTTTGAATCTTCTTTATCATGCTAGGATTAGCAGGAAAAAGCAAAAAATTTCAGAATTGCACCTTGCAATGTGGAGATATTACTGTTTGTGCATTTACAATATTCATTGATTTTTGCCATTGAAAAACATGTTTTTCATATACCAGAAATGTTTGAAGCTACTGACTGAATGAAAGGAGCTGGCATCTCACTCTCTTTGAATCTTCTTTATCATGCTAGGATTAACAGGAAAAAGCTAAAAATTTCAGAATTGCACCGTGCAATGTGGAGATATTACTGTTTGTGCATTTACAATATTCATTGATTTTTGCCATTGAAAAACATGTTTTTCATATACCAGAAATGTTTGAAGCTACTGACTGAATGAAAGGAGCTGGCATCTCACTCTCTTTGAATCTTCTTTATCATGCTAGGATTAACAGGAAAAAGCAAAAAATTTCAGAATTGCACCTTGCAATGTGGAGATATTACTGTTTGTGCATTTACAATATTCATTGATTTTTGCCATTGAAAAACATGTTTTTCATATACCAGAAATGTTTGAAGCTACTGACTGAATGAAAGGAGCTGGCATCTCACTCTCTTTGAATCTTCTTTATCATGCTAGGATTAGCAGGAAAAAGCAAAAAATTTCAGAATTGCACCTTGCAATGTGGAGATATTACTGTTTGTGCATTTACAATATTCATTGATTTTTGCCATTGAAAAACATGTTTTTCATATACCAGAAATGTTTGAAGCTACTGACTGAATGAAAGGAGCTGGCATCTCACTCTCTTTGAATCTTCTTTATCATGCTAGGATTAGCAGGAAAAAGCAAAAAATTTCAGAATTGCACCTTGCAATGTGGAGATATTACTGTTTGTGCATTTACAATATTCATTGATTTTGCCATTGAAAAACATGTTTTTCATATACCAGAAATGTTTGAAGCTACTGACTGAATGAAAGGAGCTGGCATCTCACTCTCTTTGAATCTTCTTTATCATGCTAGGATTAACAGGAAAAAGCTAAAAATTTCAGAATTGCACCGTGCAATGTGGAGATATTACTGTTTGTGCATTTACAATATTCATTGATTTTTGCCATTGTAAAACATGTTTTTCATATACCAGAAATGTTTGAAGCTACTGACTGAATGAAAGGAGCTGGCATCTCACTCTCTTTGAATCTTCTTTATCATGCTAGGATTAGCAGGAAAAAGCAAAAAATTTCAGAATTGCACCTTGCAATGTGGAGATATTACTGTTTGTGCATTTACAATATTCATTGATTTTTGCCATTGAAAAACATGTTTTTCATATACCAGAAATGTTTGAAGCTACTGACTGAATGAAAGGAGCTGGCATCTCACTCTCTTTGAATCTTCTTTATCATGCTAGGATTAACAGGAAAAAGCAAAAAATTTCAGAATTGCACCTTGCAATGTGGAGATATTACTGTTTGTGCATTTACAATATTCATTGATTTTTGCCATTGAAAAACATGTTTTTAATATACCAGAAATGTTTGAAGCTACTGACTGAATGAAAGGAGCTGGCATCTCACTCTCTTTGAATCTTCTTTATCATGCTAGGATTAACAGGAAAAAGCTAAAAATTTCAGAATTGCACCGTGCAATGTGGAGATATTACTGTTTGTGCATTTACAATATTCATTGATTTTTGCCATTGAAAAACATGTTTTTCATATACAGAAATGTTTGAAGCTACTGACTGAATGAAAGGAGCTGGCATCTCACTCTCTTTGAATCTTCTTTATCATGCTAGGATTAGCAGGAAAAAGCAAAAAATTTCAGAATTGCACCTTGCAATGTGGAGATATTACTGTTTGTGCATTTACAATATTCATTGATTTTTGCCATTGAAAAACATGTTTTTCATATACCAGAAATGTTTGAAGCTACTGACTGAATGAAAGGAGCTGGCATCTCATTCTCTTTGAATCTTCTTTATCATGCTAGGATTAACAGGAAAAAGCTAAAAATTTCAGAATTGCACCGTGCAATGTGGAGATATTACTGTTTGTGCATTTACAATATTCATTGATTTTTGCCATTGAAAACATGTTTTTCATATACCAGAAATGTTTGAAGCTACTGACTGAATGAAAGGAGCTGGCATCTCACTCTCTTTGAATCTTCTTTATCATGCTA
>NW_027369609.1:0-41455 GCF_046119375.1 Phyllobates terribilis | reverse complement strand
ACAAATGGAAAAACCCTTATAATTTTTATCTTTTCATTAATTGATTTGATATCTTTTAGAATCACATTGAAATTGATTGTAAGTTTATTTATGTTTTATGATTTTTATTTTGTTATAATTCAAATTTTTATATTCATATATTACTGTGAAAGTGAAGTCTCTCCTTTAATTAAAAAAAACATGATTTGACTACTTATATAGTATACTTGATGTTTTCTTATGTGACGAAATTGAATGAGACAAACTATGACTTCCTATAGGATAATAGAAATATAGCGAGAAAAATACTTATGTGATGGACGCGAAATTGGATATATAGTTTTAAAATAAGAAAAAACATTTTCACTAAATTTAACAAATACAAAGTAAAAATAAACTAGTGCACATTTTAATTGATAATTAGATATGATATGAAATCAATAAATAAGACCAATATCAAATCCACAGTAACAAAAAGTTTATGCTTTGGCATATCATATTAGTTCATTACTAACATTTCCTTTACTTACATCTATAATCCATATCTATTTTAACTACACATAATATTCGTTAACCACCCATAGTAAGCCTCATACAGTTTCTATTTCTATTTATATCTTGTCTTTGAAAGTATAACATGAGCAATCAAACAAATTTATTTTTATTGTTTCTATTCGTTTGACACTTTTCAGAAATTTAAAGTATCTTAATTTTTTTCTCAATCTATAGTTTATTGTTCCATGAATTAATCTTAAACTAGTTTAACAAGATTAAGCTTAATAGATTTTAATTTTTAATGATATGTTCTCAACATTAATATAGCCTAGCCAATTTATTTATGCATTTTTACCCCCAATAACATTAATTATTGAAATTATTATATTGACTAGAGTTTTTGGTAGCCTGTGTATTCTCCGACAATGAACATTCATGATTATATATTTAGAACGATTGTTGGATTGTGTTTTCTATTTCTTGTATATGATTAAATCTACATATATATTTTCAAATTTGACTCTTCACATTAAAGGATATATTTTTATTCATTAAACATATGAAGGAAAAACTTGTAGAGTATATATATATGATTTTGGACAAATTATATGCTTGATCATTTACCTTACAAACTTAAGCTCAATCTAATTATATGTCGTTGATCATAATTAATTCGAGCATATTAAAACTACAATTTTTGTTGCAACATAAAATAGTTAATCTCAAAAAGGTGAGAAAAAACGTACGTTCATGACACTGTTTTATTTTTGAAAAAATTTACTTGAAAGATTTTTTCCTTAATACATATATTTAGTTAATCTTACTCTAATTCTATTTGGCACCTTGGACATTTTATTGTAAGATACTGAATAAAAACTAAACTGAATAAAACGATATATTTTAATAATTTATGAATCATGACCGCTACGAGATATCTCGTACAATAATATAAATTGATTAAATTAGTTAATGCCAACATGGTACGTGGGTTTTCGGTGTTCAAACTTTGTGAACTATTTTTTATTTTTTAACCATTATTTATTGATGTAACTAGTTTAAAATAAATCAATGGTGTTATGTTGAATAACTTTTGTAAGAGAGAAATAAATCGTTAAACTATATTTTATCATGACATTTAATAAGTAAGTATATTATTTTTCTTAGATTTGAAAAGGACTTTAAATTCTGTATGAAATGTACTCCCTCCGGATACAAATACTTGTCATTAAATAAAATTTTAAATAAATTAAAGTAGAATTTTCTTTTCCTAAATAACCCTACTAAAGTGTCATTAAAAATGTAAAAAATAATATGTATAAAAATAAAGTATCTTTAATATAAAAATTGTATTAGGGGTAAATGCGATAAAATAAGGAAAAAGTTGATAAAATGACATGTATTTGTATCCAACAAAATTGCTCTACCATAAAATATATTTATATTCAGAGAGAGTATTTATTAAGATTATATATTTAAAAGAAATTTGTAAAAAGAGAAAATAAAATACAAATAAAATAAGTGTCTTTAATAGAGTAGAGAGCGGTCATTTAGTGATTGGATACCCCTCTAATCTTTAAGCAATGACCATTAATTATTTGATGTATTATTTTGTATTATGTGAGTACTTGTATCATCGGTGGAAAAAGAGAATTGTCGTGCTATGTCCTATATGATTAATATCATCATTATGACAGGTGTATGGTTTGCATTTTTGTTTGTGGCGATATTTATATGGGTGGTGGACTACACAAATATAATAGGTGTATCATTCCGATATTTTTGTTTTTGTTTGTGACAGTATATCATCACTGTGATAACCCCTTGGAAGACAAAATATGGAAGCTTTAATGGATCGTGTCATCAGTACACGACTGGAGGAAGAAGGTAGGTTAGGATAGAGTAAGTGATGTTGCTTCAACTAAATAAAAAAAAGTGTTTCTCGGTCTTATTAGAAGAGCATTTAATATTTCCAAATGAGAGCAGTCTTTTTATATAATAAATAGAAAGATTGGAAGATTATATTAGATTAGTAATTTTACTATTTTTATTCAAGTTTAAGCTTGTAATACTAACTACTCCCTCTGTCCCATAATATAGATTCCATTTCATTTCGACAAACTCGTCGAGAAGTATTTTATTTCCTTAATATCTCTAATAATATGACTCCAAAAATTATAAAATTTTGATATTATTAAAGTGATCATTGAGACGAACAAAACTAGACCACACATGACTATTTTATTTCTTATACATTGAGAACAATCGAATGAGAACCATGAACTATGGATAATATTGCATTTTGAAATGGGATCTTTAATTTGGAACGGATGGAGTAATTTTTAAATTAAAATTAAACAAATAATTTCAACTACAACTTTAACTATTAATTCAACTACAACTCCATGCATAACTCCATGCATGTTCACCTTAATATAACGAACATAACATAAAACTTATGTAGAGCGACATGTAAGTTAACTTTAAAATTTAAGAAACTCTCAAACTAAGGCTATCCACAACAATGGAGAGTTTTGAGAGTTTCTTAAATTTTAGAAAAAAACAAAAAAAAAAAATTATAAACATGTAAGAGAAAATTGTATTGATTGTTTCTAGGGTTCTTCTCCAAGAACTTCTTTTCTCTTACACATGAAGTAAAATAACCAATTATTTTTTCCCTTTAAAAATCTAAAATCTAAATACTTTAATCATTGTATTTTAAGTGATGAAAGCATGACATATTAAGAAATTTTAGATCAATTGGTGCATTGTGAATAAAAGTTATTTATATTTTTTTATAATTATGTGAAAGAGAGAAAAAAATAAAATATAAGAGAATTGAAATTGATATCTCTTTGGGGATGATTTAATGTCTTCATGGCTGCATAAAAAAATCCAAATTACATATATATTACAAACAGTAATAAGCATACTGTAAACTCTTCCTTAATCGGTTTATAGATCACTTTTCTCCTGTTACAGATTTCTAAAATGAGTTTTTGTAGGCAATTTTTTCTGCTACTCCCAAATTTTATAATCGTATATATTAACTTTTCGATACCCGTGCATGGCACGGGTCATAAGCTAGTTATTTGAATATTAGACTTGTATTTAGTATCTTCTAGTATCTATAGTAACCAATTTATGATTAATATAAATAAATATAATTATTTGCTCTAAAAGAATTGAAAAGAAAAGGACGAACAAGCAAACATAAACGTTTACAAATATTTGGAATCGCTAATCATATACTCCATCTGGATGTAAATACATATTATTTTAGAATAATTTAATTAGATATAAATATATGTTATTTTATTAACTTTTTATTAGCTTACCACATTATTCTATGCAATTACTTTATTTATTCAGATTACATTTTCACTGAAACCCTACAGGGATATTGAGGAAAGAAAATTTTATCTTAATTTATATGAAATTTTGTCTAATGACATATATTTGTGTCCGGAAAGTACTAAAATATTATTCTTATAAACACGAAGTTATTTATTATAGATTTATGGATGATTTAATCGGAAAGTACTAAAAATTATTCTTATAAGAATAATCGGTTATTCTTATAAACACGAAGTTATTTACTAAAATATTAAGGAGAGAGTTCTAAATGGGCAACTTTAATATATAGGTGATTGCATGTTAAAGTATATATGTATAGTAGTTAATTTGAAAAATTAGAATAATCAAAGTGAAGAAAATGATTGTTTGATATAATAATTAGGGTTAATTTTAAAAGAATTTTAAATTTAATACTCATGAATTGCATTAAAATGTAATTGTCTTCCCAATTTATTCCTAAAAGTGTGGAATTTTTTTAAAACAGTAATTAGAAGAGAGAGAATAGTAGAACCAATAGAAAAAATACACCTATGAAATCATTGGCTAGAATTAAGGAGATAGCTCTAAATGGGGTAGCTTTAATATATAGGTGATTAGATGGAATTAAGGGGAGAACTCTAAATGAGAGAGCTTTAATATATAGGTGATTTAAAGCGCCACAATAATTGAATTCAATTTAATATAATATATAAAGTAAATTATGAAATACATATGATGGTGCTTGATTCTTAAGAAAAATATATAGTTTATTAGAATTTTGATTCCATGTTAGAATACTATAGTAGTTAATTTAGAAAAGTAAAATAATTAAAGTGAAGAAAATGATTGTTTAATATAATAATTAGAGGTAGTTTTAAAAACATTTGAAATATAATACTAATACATTAGATTAAAATATAATTGTCTAAGCAATTTGTTCCTAAAATTGTGAAGTTTTTAAAGATAGTAATTAGAAGAGAGAGAATAGTAGAAATAATGGAAAAAATACACCTAAGAAATTATTGGCTAGAATTAGGAAGGGATTTCTAAATGGGATAGCTTTAATATATAGGTGATTGCATGTCAAAGTATATATCTATACTAGTTAATTTAAAAAATTAAAATAATCAAAGTGAAGAAAATGATTGTTTGATATAATAACTAGGGTTAACTTTAAAAGAATTTTAAATTTAATACTCATGAATCGCATTAAAATATAATTGTCTTCACAATTTATTTCTAAAAGTGTGAATTTTTTTAAAAAAATAGTAATTAGAAGAGAGAGAATAGTAGAACCAATAGAAAAAATACACCTAAGATATAATGGACTAGAATTAAGGAGAGAGATTTAAATGGGAAAGCTTTAATATATAGGTGATAAGTTGGTTACAATAGATTGGTTATAGTAGATACCGGATCATACTAAATACAAGTCTAATATAATCATAAGTTGGTTACAATAGATTGCGAAGGTTATAAACCAAATCTGCCGCTTCTACATATCCTCGTTTAATTATTCCTTGTCTTGTTGTACAGCTTCCTACGATGGGGTCCATTGATTCACACAAATTTCAAGGAGAAAGATAGTAATCTGATGCACCGGACTATTAACAAGAAACAAGTATCCACCATACATCATTGTTTGCATATCTCCCAATGCGGGAGTCCAAACCACCTGTACTCATCCGAAGAGGGGACTCAACACCACCCATCATAAGGGAGAACTAAACACCTTCCACCATGAGAGGAGACTCGAAACTCTCACACAGGGAGAGACTATCCATACTAAAATTACTAACAAACATATAACTAATTAACAAAACACAAATATAGAACTTATCACCAATGCATATGTTGATGATGGCCTCCTAAAATAATGAAAATGTAAATAAAAAGAATTGAAAAAAAGTAATTCGTGAATGAGAAGAAAGGTTTGAGAAGAGAGGGTTTTTTAGGAAATGCTTGAGAATAAGAAAGCTGTCATTCTTTTAAAAAAAAAAACTTTCTCCACAAGCTTTCTTAATCATAATTTATTAAGGTCTAGTGCAGATCGGGGTGCACCCTGTACGTCAAAGTCAAATTTTTGATAGTTGTATACCATATGGTGTGAACATTAAAAGACTATTTTTATGATAGTTCAGGGTTAATTTCCTTTTAAAAATCCAACTTCATGTGGAGTTGACTCGAGACTACAATATTAAATCTTTCACATTAGCTGGCATGTATATGTATTGTACTATTGTATATGTTCTTGGAATCTTTACATTTTATAATCTTCGATCCAGTGAATTATTTTCTTATTTTACTGATTTGATCTCATCACCTCCATATATAAATATAAGAGACAATTATTGCAACTCCCTATACTCGGAAAATATAAATGTAATTTTTATGAAGCCTTACATCTACTTCAATAATTACACTAGTTTTTCCTATTAGATTTACGTTTAAATTCGAAAGGGCTATATACGCTCCAAATTTTTTTCGTACACTTCAAAACAAAACGCAAGATTTTTGCTACCGTAAATATTTTGCGTTTCAGTCAATTTCGGTATTTAGGGGACTTTGGAAGTACAGACGAAAACGCATGTATTTTGCGAACGCAAAATACATGCGTTTACTTTTTTCGGAACAATTAACTGAAACGCAGGAATCCTGCGTTTAACTCAGAAAAAAAATAAAAATAGGGTAAACGCAGGATTCCTGCTAACGCGGGGAATCATGCGTTTGGTGGTTGAAACCCAAACGTTGGGATTCAGCGAACGCAATAAATCCGCGTTCATCCCTTCCCTTCGTCCTTAAAAGCTGTTCGCCGGCCATAGTTATCTTCATTTCTCTCCTCCTTCGGTCATATGAACGCGAGCTTCTCACGTACGCAAGGACCCGCCAATCAACTTGGCTACGGTATATTTTATAATTTGAATATTTCAATTTTTAGTAATGTTTTTAAATTTTTTATATTTATAATATTGTTGCTGGAATTATATTTATAAACAATAATAGAAATAGTTGGATTTAGATTTTGATTTTAAATTAGCTAATTATTTAGTATATAGTTATTATTTAAGTATTTAATTTATAATTATCTAGTTTTTATTATTTAGTTGTAAATAATTTGTTGGTTAATTAAAAATATTATTTAGAATTATATGTTGTTTTTATTTAGAATAATATGTTGTTATTATTTAGTTGTAAATAATATGTTAGTCAACATTATTTAGAGTAATATATTGTTTTTATTTAGAATATGTTGTTATTATTTAGTTGTAAATAATATGTTGGTCAACATTATTTAGAATAATATGTTGTTATTATTTAGTTGTATGTTGGTCAACATTATTTAGAATAATATGTTGTTATTATTTAGTTGTAAATAATATGTTTTTATTAATTATTTATTATTTAGAATATTGATAGTAATTTCAACCAAAATGAAGGGGATAGCGGAGGTGGTAGGTGGATCTGTTAGGAAAAACGTGCTGGTCCTGTGATATTGCTGCACGAGGGATCACGGCTTCGGCACGACGGGGCGAGGCTTCAGATTTGAGCAGACAATTGGATGCTGTTTTAGCTACAAATACGATACCTTCCTTTGAGCACGACGATGTAGGACATGTCATGTACGATGATGTCGATGATCGCCAGCAACATCAGGAGAAGGTGTACGGTATCTCCGATGTTCTACAAGCGACCGACTCGGCCTACAACGAGGAATGGGTTGCTCCAGATGATATGGACATGGAGGACCATCCGCCTTCCCCTCCTCCACCGACCCAGACGTCAGAGC
This sequence comes from Phyllobates terribilis, assembly GCF_046119375.1. Lineage (NCBI taxonomy): Eukaryota > Metazoa > Chordata > Amphibia > Anura > Dendrobatidae > Phyllobates > Phyllobates terribilis. Next base: position 33,861 of record NW_027369609.1, on the reverse strand, counting down.
CTATTGAGACCTCAGAGCCGACTCAGACATCAGTGCCGATTTCCACTACCGACACAGTTATCCCCACTACTTCCCCTTTACCAGAGCCACAGGTGCGCCCCACTCCCGAGACAGGTGGACCTTCTAATACTCCTCCACCTAAGGTTCAGAGGCCTGCAGTTATTGACCTGGTTGTAGACCCACCTGTCGGTCCCGTACCTTTTGGTCAGGAAGAGAACTGGATGCCTGGAGGGCCTCGTTCGTCGGCGTTGATTAAGTCATATACGCATCACATCGCACCCCTATTGTGGACGGCGACTCAAGTGGGAGGCAGGTGTCAACCCAGATAGGGTTCCTGGAGTAGTTTTTCCCTCATCTAACACCAGAGATCCGGTATGTATTATAATTAACAGAACATTTATAAATATTATACAAAACATAACACTCCTGATACAATTATTCCAGTTGAGGAGAGTCCTTAGACTTTCCCTTGCAAACCCCACTACTCAGAGTCAGAGGCTTTCCGGACGGACGAGCCCGGATCATGGTGGTCATTTGCACAAGCTAGCCAGTTGACTAGCTTGAGAGATTTGGAGTTTCGAAGGACAGACATGGTTCTTATTTCGGCATTCGTTGAGAGATGGTACCCGAAGACGAACTCGTTTCACTTTCCCGGGGGTGAGCTTATCATTACACTGCACGATGTCGTGAATATACTGAGGATTCCTATTCATGGAACCGACGTGGTCTGTCCTTTGAGTGATGATGCGATGTGGGAGCCTTTGGCGGAGGTTTTAGGCGTCGATATTCCTACCGCGAGACTACTTGGATCTGGTAAAATCTATATGATCTAATATATGACTTTGTAAAGAATTTATTTAACACAATTTATAATTTATCAAATAATAGGTTCCGGTTTCAAAACCGGCGAATTTATGAAGGTCAGGCTGAAGAGTTTATGTGAAGACGCAAGGAGGTGAAAATTATAGAATCAAGGAAATTAGTGTAATGTAATTTTATTTGAAACTATTTTACAAATCTCGTTCTTTACAGGAACGAGAATCATATCGCTACGCTATATTTAGCAATTCTAGCATCAGGCACCTTGTTTACAGACAAGTCTGGGATGCGTTGCAAGCCAAAGCTCATGTCTATGTTCCTCGATCATAACCAGACCGACAATTATGCATTGGGGACTGGAGCCCTAGCATACCTATACAGATAGTTAGGACTCGAATCACGAGGTCTAACTGCTTCCATCTCCGGTCCTATGCTTCTGTTGAAGGTATACAAGTTTATTTCGATTCTTGGAGTTTGCATTTATTTTAAGTCAAACAAGTCTAATTTTGATTTCTACGCAGTCTTGGATCTGGCACTATTTTCCTACCTTACGAGGCCATTCTTCGTTCGATATCAAAGAGAAGATGGATACTCGCGCGACTGCACGAGATGGTGTCGAGGCCCCTCAAGGTAGTGATCCGGAGCGGTTGATCAAACTACGCCAGCTTCGTGATCAGTACACGGTTGTCGATGTAAGTTCTAATATTAATATGTATCTTGTTATCTAATTTTTTCCGTTACTTCTTTTTACCTTTTATTGATGTATATCCATGATATAGATTCATTGGACGTCGTGGGGTGAGATCAATTTTGACGACCCACATTTCGCTCCGTCGAGATTCCGAGGTGTGATCGAGTACGACCAAATTCACGAGCCGTATCTCCCCGATAGAGTACTGCGCCAGTTTGGTCGTAGGCAAGGCATACCTGACGCACCGCCCGCTCCCCTTACAGTGACACGTACCTCTTCATTACGATCTTCGGTGACATTATCCTACCTTGATGATGCGCTACAGTGGGGAGACACTCCAATGCCGTTGATAGTGCTCAGTGATTTCCAAAGGCCAGACCACCATGGGAGTGTCATCCAGAGTATCTAGACTGGTGGAAGCAAATGTCACATCCTTACGTCGATTACCGATCCTTCATAGGACCTCACCCATTACCGTTACCTCCAGACCCTACGACGGTGTGTTGCATAAATTTATTTTTTATTATTACGCTGACTTGACCTATTTAATACTTATGTTTGTTTTTATTTAACACAGTGTGCTCAGACTGTTGGTGCGAAGATTCAGATGTATGTCGCGAGGAGATCCGATTTACCGGATGACGTGAAGGCTGATTTTTTGAACTTCGCATTACAGTTGACAGGTTATAGAGCCCTTAGTCCCCCATCTTCCCCTCGTACAGAGCCTTCAGAGCAAAATTTCATGATTTTGTACATGAGGTAGGCGGGGGTAGCGGTCAGGCGGACGCGCAGTGATTTGTGTATGTGTTTTTTGGATGTATAACGTTTCTTGGTGTTTCTGGATATGTTTTTTGGATATATATCATTTCTTGCCATTTAGTTCAAATTAAACTCAATCAACTAAACATTGAGATATTTCCACCAACTAAACTACTTCAACCAAGTACAATGAACATGATTCCTAAACTAAACTATGAGCCGATCGACCATATGCAACGCGAAAGTCCCTAAACATTGAAATCCTTGAAGCAAATGTTTCGTCCCAGCCTTCTACACTTATATGTTTGAATTGCTGCCATGCATATGGAGTTGGGGGGAGAGGACTTCCATCAGTAAGCCATATCTACAATAAAGAAAGGTGAAAGGTAGCTCAAATATGTTAATATGATCAATTGAGCATAACCCTGCGAAATATAAGACATACCGGTATGAAGTGGTTTTGTTTGCCTACTTGAGCCATCGCCAATATCCGAAGTCCATCACCATCCAGTCTTGATTGCGATGTCATCATTGGCAAGCATAAGCACGGACCATTCCAAGACAAGAATGCCAAAGCTACTTGATAAACTGTTGCAACTGCCAGACCGGCCATGGGCATATCGTACCAGAAACTCTGTGCGCAAGGGCTCAACATGTAGTTCACTGAAAATTACGTATCTATCATATGACTTTCCGGGATTTAGTCTTGCCAACGCGGGTTCATACAAGGATCTGTTGGCAACCAGGTGAGATGCCAAAGTGAGTCGAATTCTCTTGTAGTTTTCTTCATTTCCACCCAAAAGTACACTCATCGAGCGATACCCATAATGTCCGTCTCCAGCTACATCCTTCACCTCCTTAATGAACGGATACCATAATCAATGTTGTTGACTACAATGTCCATCCCCAAATGAGTGATCGGTTCCCCGACAGATTGTGATCCTGATACTTTTCATGATCGTTATAAAACTTGACTCTCCTCTACATCATCATGTTCTTCTTTCTCTTTTCTTTGACTTCTTACTTGACTCCCCCTTTTATTTCCCTTCTTTACTTCTTTCGCCTTTTCCATCTTATCCACATCCTCTCTCGCATACTCGAACCCACTCAGATCTCTCTTCGTGGACCACTTGGTGGACCCCTTGGGTCTTCCTTTTGGCTTGATCATTGTGGGTTCCAACAAGGTTGTCTCGTTAGGGTACTCCAAGTCTGTGAAAACTTCACCCATATGGTCTATTGTTGATTTCTTTAGCTCATCTCTTTGAAACTTTTGGGAAAACTCGTTGCACCTCATCTCTCCAACAATCATATTGACATCATCACTTGTAATATTGTCGGCGTCAGAACAGATTATCCTATCCCAATCAATCTGCTTCCAGAAGCAGTGTATCTCAGAAGGCATGATTGAACTACTCTCAATGATAGCTCTAGCAATTGTGTGAAGGCAAGGTAGGCCAAGACAATCTGTCATCCAGTAATCATCGCACTCTTCTTTAAATTTTCCCGCAATTAATAGATCGTATATATGATACAAGGTCATCAAGCCCCGATCTGATACTCTATAAAAGAGTCTAGAAAACACAATCTTGATATGTGGTTTCATCTTGTTGTATCGTGTGGGCATCTTGATCCGTGACATCTCCATGCTTGCCTTAATCTTACAAACTTGGCTGTCAATCGCGGAGTCGATTCGGACCACCATCCTGCTAAACCCGCCTATACTTGAATCCACAATTCTCTTCAACACCTTGTGCATACCCTCGACCCTTTTCAAAACAATCAACAATAATAAAGATAATAATTTATGGATCGTTTAAAAATATATATAAGGTTTTACAATTATGATACTTGTTACTTGTTCTTGTGAAAAAGTGGAGATGGTGGTCAGTCCAAGCTCTAACTATGTTTTCCTTGTAAGGTGTTAGCCACCACTTCTCAACATATCTAACCAACCCGGGATTCCATGAATTATTCAACTCCTCAAGCTTCTTTTCATAGCTTTCCTCCGTATATGAAGAGTCCCCAACATTGTCCACAAAAAGCTTTTATCGTTTCAGGATTCTTCAAAAGAAGGGAACAATAAGCTTCAATGTTGTGATTTATATGAACCCAACACAATATGTGTTTAGCCTCCGGAAATATAATATGGATTGCATTGATCACTGATTGCTCTCGATCGGTCATTATAGCCATTGGCATGACTCCAGCTTCCTCGCACAAATAACGAAGCTTTCTCATGATGAAAGTGTAATGAACAATCTCTTCTTTCTTGGTAAACGCATATGCGATGTTGAATGTCTTGTGAGTACATGTAAAACCGACAATCTCTACCAAAGGCATGTTATACCTAAGGTTAAAATACAAGAAACATAAGAACATATCCAAAACTTGATAAATTCTAACAAAATATAAATGATGTATCACTTACTTGTTTGTCTTGTATGTGGCGTCTATGACGATAACATACGGGAACCTCTTAAGAAGCTTCAATGAGTCAACGTGTGCAGAAAATAAGACGTCCACCTCATTGGTCCGATTTTCCCTCAATGGAAACACTTCATATTTGCGTAGTTTTAAAAAATTGAGCGTCCATTGGGTGACCGTCAAATCCCCACGGTTCACGAACTGCACTTTTTGTAGATAGTTTGAAACTTGTTTTGGCGAAGTGACATTCCCCGGAAATGAGATTTTCAATGCATTACATATAGCAGACGGGGGAATATATGACTCACCTAAGCTCCGCACCAATATCTTCTCTTGCTCGGTTAATTGACCGATGATTGCATGCCCTTGAAAGTGAGTCAACAATTTATGGTTATGTACACCACTCACTATGCACAATATCCATTTGCGGTCAATTGTTTTATGGTTACTCTTCTTCTTCGGTACACCTACAAGCCTAAATGTGCACCCCGTTCTTAGTATGCGTCCCTTCACGAGTTTCCACAACAATCTCCCGTTCCCCTTCATCTTCGTAAGCACATTTTTTCTTTCTCAATCTTTGCTCTCCAAAATGTTCACAAATCAAGCTAACATATCTAATGGTACTTCGTTGAATAACTAAACACATCATCAACTCTTTCCCCATTTTCTTTACCCAATCAACCAAATCATCTCGACTTTCAATGCATTACATATAGCAGATGGGGGAACATATGACTCACTTAAGCTCCGCACCAATATCTTCTCTTGCTCGGTTAATTGACCGATGATTGCATGCCCTTGAAAGTGAGTCAACAATTTATGGTTGTGTACACCACTCACTATGCACAATATCCATTTGCGGTCAATTGTTTTATGCTTACTCTTCTTCTCCGCTACACCTACAAGCCTAAATGTGCACCCGGATTTCTTAGTATGCGTCCCTTCACGAGTTTCCACAACAATCTCCCGTTCCCCTTCATCTTCGTAAGCACATTTTTTCTTTCTCAATCTTTGCTCTCCAAAATGTTCACAAATCAAGCTAACATATCTAATGGTACTTCGTTGAATAACTAAACACATCATCAACTCTTTCCCCATTTTCTTTACCCAATCAACCAAATCATCTCGACTTTCCCACTTCAAGTTAGTCTCAAATTCCTTTCCACAATATCTTCCCTGTAATTTCAAACATTTTCCAAATTTTACTTTTGTTTAAATATACTCATTCAAACATCTAACTATATTTACCAAATTATATCTACTACAAATAAGGGATAAAAATATATAAATATATAGTAGTAATGCAAATTAAAAATATATGAAAAATAAGTTTACTAACCGGAAAATTATCAACGTCAAAATCATCGCCGTCTTCGCTATCGGGCAAATGATCAAACTCATTATCATTATCTTCTTTTCCATCACTATCAACGTATTCCTCATAATCGTCCGTAACTTTACCATCTTCTTCTTGACTAGTAGACATTTTTTGTGCATACAAAGTGATTTGTTCTACCTAAAGGATTAAGAAGATGTATTTATAGTGTTTTGTAAAATATGACAGTTGAAAACGCAAAAAAATTGCGTTTTTCAACGGTCATATTCAAACGGCTACATTTAACACGAAACGCAGTATTCCTGCGTTACGTACAAAACAAAACAAAAATTTAAACGCAGGTATTTCGCTAACGCAAAATACCCGCGTTTCGTCTTTTGCGTATCTGCCTTCTCCGAATCCAAATTTACAACTAAACGCGATAATGTTGCAAACGCAAAAATATTGCGTTTTAATTTTGTAGTGTACACAACCAAATTATGGAGTGTATAAAGACACAATTTTTAAATTTAATAAATTAGTAGCATAGCAGGCAGGATATTTTGCTTAATTATATTCATACGTTATATATTTACTTGTACTATCTATCTATCTATCTATCATTCTATTAGTTTATATTAAAACAAAATTATTTTAAACATTTTTAAGAGTTCTGGTCTCACCGTTGTTTATCTATCCATTCTTATTTGTCACACTATTCGCTATTAATTTTCTTTTCATCACCTATATATTAAAACTACAATTGAATATGTTATTTGTTTAACTAACCGAATCTTATTCTTAACCAAATTTTTATTAGGTTTAATTATTTCGATATTTGATTTGATAATTAAAATACATACACTCTTCTGGCTAAAACAAAAAAGAACAAAAATTAACAAAAAATATATACCAAATTAACTAATTATATTAAAATATACCAAATTAAAATACACACTCTACTTGTTGTTTTGATTTTAATTAATTTATTAATGTATTAGGATCTATTTTTTCCCAAATAAATATACCAAAGTAACTAATTATATTAACATATATTTTGTATATATACTTATATCAAAACAACAAGTAGTTTAACTACATAAATGAAACTTTAAAAGCTGAACTTTATTATTGCGATTAAGAATCTATTCAGGATTTCAAACGGTCAAAATCGATTTATGTTGAATTTGGATTGCACATATCATTATTATCTATGTCAAATTTGGACAATCATTCTCCGTAGATTCAAATTTCTTGGAAGATTTCATTGGTGACTTAGATTTCGGCGAGTTAATGATAATTTTTGAAAAGATTGTGTGTGAAAAAACTAATAAATTTATAATATAATACTATAGATAAGAGTAATAATTAATATTCTTACCAAAATCTTATGTTAAATAATAATATATATTTTGTAAGATTATAAATGACGTTAGATATGTATAAAAATAACAAAAATTTGGTAAAATTATCCCGTGCATGGCACGGGTAATAAGCTAGTTTTATCATACAACTAAATATATTCATACATTATATGTAGTATTATTAAATTGGGCTTAATATTATACAAAGTATATTTTTGTAAGAGATTTTATTGTTGAAATTTGATGATGATGTGATTTGATAAAATAGTGATAATGGTAGATAATATGATAATAATATTAGAAGACTTTCCAAATCTAATTAAAAAATAGTATATAAATATTAAAATCTAATTTTAAAATGAAAAATTGAAGTGAAAGAGAAATTAATTTGACCAATGGAGAGAGAAGAGACATAGTAAAACCAATAAAAAATTAACATCAGAAAAATATTACTACAACTAAGGATCCTTTCTAAAATTAAATATAGGAGTAAATTTAAAATTAATAAAATAATAAAATTTTAGGTCTCCTAATTAAATTAGGTCCACAGGACCGCAATCATCGAGTCACATATTTAAGAACTCTTTAAATAAAATTTTTAATTTGTTCTCTCCTATATTGTTCTTAAATACATCATCTATCTTATTTTAAATAAATATAGAAATAAGAGGAGATATTTCATATTAGTAAATTGTTTTATATATTTACATATATTGTAAATATGAAATATGGAGATTTTAGAAGAGTTGAGTGTTTGAAAACAGGATATAGAAAAATCTTAAAATTGAGAAATGAAATAAAGGAACATTGAAGAATTAAAAATTTAGGGAATTTTGTAAAAAATGCTCTTATATAACTAATATATAGGTACGAAGTTCTTCTTTTGTATAAGAATTACTAACAAGTGCAATGTCAATAAAAAAAGTTGCTAACTCACCAGAACATTATATTCTAAGACATCATATTATTATCACTGAATTTTTTTAATAACATCTATATGTAATGACAAACAATTTTTTTTTGTCAAATAAGAGACAATCCCTACCACCAAAAAATGTAAGAGACAATCCCGGAATTATTTTCTTATTTAAGTGGTTTAATCTCATCACCTTCATAAATATAAGGGACAATCATTGCAACTCTCCTATACTTGATTAGAAAATATGAAAATGAAATAATTTCTTATGCTTTAACACCTAATTCAACAAATAAATTATATATTTTATGTTAATTAAATAAAAATAAAATAATAGTTCATTTCTTCTTTACCCCGTCAGCAAGCTAAGCATAAGATATACGAATTAGAGAGTGCAATATCAATAAAAAAACATTGCAACTCGTTAAAAAATTATTCATTTGAGACTTAAAAATAATAAATGAATATTGCAGGGAACTGTAATACGTACGTATTTTATAATTTTATGATGTAAAAATGGTTTTTTATAATCAATAAATAAAGCCATATTTTGAATTTTATTGAATCGACAAAATTCTAAAAAAAATAAAAACTCTTAAAATAAAAATTTATATCACTAAATCAATCAATAGTATTCAAATTATTAATTTAAAATTAAAATATATACTTTTAAAGCATAGGTTACAACAGATATAATAATAAGTATATCAACACTACTATATATATTGAGGTGAGTTCCGGTGTGAAGGGAAGTGGTGTGAAATGTGAAAAATATTGAGCTATTAGATTAGAAAATAGAAGGTTGAGATTAAAAGATGAGTTTTTAATGAATCCATGCGTGACATTTTTATAATTAATAGTGAACTGAATTTTTTTTTATTTTTTCTGTGTGATTTTTTTATTCCCTTAAATATAAACATTAGCGTGCTATATATGAACATTAACGTGTTATGACGGCATGCATAATCCTATAAGTTATGAGAGATTCTTTCTTTTAATTGTCGAATAATTGCATGTGCTTAATTAATGAAAGATTCTTATTTTATAGAAGAATGACCTGTCCTGATGTCCATATACAATAAAATATTGAATAAATTATTAATAATAGGTTTTTTTATTTCAAGTTGAAGAAGTGGTTCAGACCTAAACCCATTGTAAAATAAGAAAACATAAACAATCATATAATAATTTATCATAGCTAGGAATAGTAGTGGTGATGCGTGAAATATTTTTGGTGCGCACTTTCCTAGTTCCATCGTTTCCTATACGACCTATCATATTTTATTGATTTATTTGAATACAGGAAAAAATTAGGGGGCTACACAGATCTTGACGATAGTCGTTCTAGAGCATCCTCACGTATGAGCGTCAATAACTCTAAATCTTTCCTCCAGACCCTTCGCTCATCCAGAAACCCCAGCTTGGCTATACGATCAGCCACCAAATTAATTTCCCGGAAGATATGCGAAAACCTGAAAGCAGGACAAGAAAATAAATTAACAAAAATATCATTAACAATTTGGTTAATCTCCCAAGTACAACGCCAAATGCCATTCAAAACATTAATCAGGCATAAGTTATTCCTTTCAATTTCCACGATTGAAAGGTTCAAATCTTTAACACATTTTGTTGCAAGCCTTAAACACATGCCTCAGCTTGTAAAGCCGATAAATTGTCCCCCCTTGCCTTTTCCATAGCAAGAACTTTTCCACAAGAGTCCCTAATTACAAACCCCATCCCTACATTTCCATTTATGTCTACTGCTCCGTCAAAATTCACTTTAAAAATATTCCCACTTGGTTTAACCCAATGGATCTTCTTCATCTTCCTTCTCCTTACATGCTTCTTCTTCTTTATCTCTCCTTCCCCTATTTCGCAGCCATCGTTGTTGATGTTTTTCGTTTTCTTCCAATTTTGTCGAAGGTTTATTATATATTCTGTTAAGTTTTTGATTTTCTTTTCTGTATTTACTTCAAAAAGGCATTGGTTCCTAAAAACCAAATAGCCCACCATGTCGCAGCAAGGGTAATAGCTTGTTTTGCTGATAGTTGGCCAAATAGGTTTTTGAGAATACATTTTATAGGTATATTGTCTGTCTGTATATTCCTTATAATCTGTGGTAACAACTGGTCTTGGTTTCTAATTTGACTCATAGTAAATGGGCATTTGAAAAATAAGTGTATGGTATCTTCCGAGAAACTCTGGCATCTGACACAATTCAGCGGGACTGCAACATGCATGTTTGCCAATTTCCTTTTAGTAGGTAACCCATCATGTGTCATCTTTCACAAAAAATTCTTCACTTTTGGGTATGAATCAACTTTTCAAATCCAGGAAATGTAATCGGTTTGTTGATGCCCCGTGTTGGTAAGCATGTCATAGGCTGATTTGGTATTAAAGTTTCCATTTCTATTTGGTGCCCACATGATCTTATCTGGAAAATTATTATTTGGCAGCACTATATTGGAGATGAATTCAACACCTTCTCAATTAAAAAATTCATTTAACCTCACTTTATCCCATTTTTTATTCTTGATAAGGAGATTAACTTTGTTGTCATTATCCCCATTCACATGTGCTCTCCTGAATTCTTCAATGTTCTTCCCCACAAGCCATGAATCCTTCCAAATGCGGGTGGATTCTCCATTTCCCAAACACCAAACAAGACCTTTACTAAATTCCGGAATAAGCTTAATAAGTTGCGACCATTGCCAAGATTTATTGTTCCTATTTCCTTTGTAATCTAGTAAATTACAACCTTTAAGATATTTCTCCTTAATGATGTTGACCCAAATATTTCCGGGTTCTCCCAGTACTTTCCATAGGAGCTTCATCTGAAGAGCTTTATCAATCGCTTCCGATTTTCTAAGTCCGATGCCCCCACTGCTTTGGCTTACAGATTTTATCCCACCCAATAAGTGGAGAGTATTTGCCGATTTTATTCCAGAAAAAATTCCTATTAGTTCTATCAAGTTCGTCATGTGTAGAGGAAAGCAACATGAAACTCTGCATTACATAATTTGGTTTAGCCAACAGATTAGCTCGGATTAACATAGCCCTCCCTTCCTGAGAAAGAGAGGAGGCTTTCCATTTGGTTAGTTGGTTTTTCGAGGAGAGGATAACATCTTTAAAGGTGTCTTTATTAACTCTTCCATTAATAATCGGGCATCCCAAATATTTCTGCAAAGATGAGGAATGTGGAATATTTAAAACAGATTGGATAGCTAACTTTGCTTGGTTATTTGTTTTCACAGTAGTTTGAAAAACCGATTTGTGGAAATTCACACACTGTCCTGAGATTTTGCAGTAATCATCAACAATTTTTTTTATAGTGTTAGCAACATCATGTTTTGCTTTTGCAGAAATGAAGATATCATCTGCGAAAGACAAAAACGGGATAGTAATCATATTCTTAATGATAGGAAACCCAATATTTTTATTTCCATTACTCTCAAACTGGAGTTTCCTGGAAAAAACTTCAGCACTTAAAATGAATAAGAACGAGGATAAGGGGTCACCTTGTCTAAGCCCTCTACCGGGGATAAATATTTCCGTTGGACCATTATTGACGAGGGCAGAAAATGAGACCGTAGTAACGCATTCCTTAATCCAGTTTATCACTTTTTCATGAAATCCAAATTTGTTAAGAACCGCAAACAGAAATTCCCATTCAATCTTATCATATGCCTTCTGCATGTCTAATTTAAGGGCCATCCAGCCCTCCTTTCCTTTTCTAGACCTGAAGGAGTGAAAAATCTCATGAGCGATGAGAATATTATCTTGAATAGCTCTGTCAGCAACAAATGCACCTTGAAGAGGATGAATAAGTTTTTGTAATATTGGTTTTAATCTATTTGTAAGAATTTTAGAGATAGCTTTGTAGACAGTAGAACACAGACTAATCGGGCGATAATGATTAGTGCTGGTAGGATTGTCGCATTTGGGAATGAGAGTTATGAAAGTATGGTTAAGTTGTTTAAGCATTCGTCCAGAATGGAATTTTTTTTATTGCTTTAATAACAGCCGGGCCAACAATATGCCAATATTTTTGATAGAAAATAGCAGACGTACCATCCAGACCAGGGAATTTACCTTGACCAATGCTAAAAATAGCTTCTTTAACTTCTTGATTAGTTATTTCCTTCATTAATTCCTCATTATCCTGAGGATTAACCTCATTCCCAATATAAGAAAGGAATCCTTCCAATGACCAATAATCACCATACCTTCCAATGACCAATGCTAAAAATAGCTTCTTTAACTTCTTATGAAAGTCTTTTTTAACTTCATTTCTAATGTTCTCATGACCAATAATCACCGTACCTTCCTGAGTCCTGATTTCTCTAATGATTTTCCTATTTCTTCTGCCGGTCGCCATCCTATGAAAATATTTTGAATTAGAGTCAATAAGTTTAATATGTTTAACTTTTGCTCTCTTATTCCAATATTTTTTATGAAAGGTTAGTAAACATTCTTTTTTCCTAATTAATTTCTCTTGTAACAAAACAAGAGATTGAGAAGAGTTAATAATTAATCCTTTTTTAATCTCGATGAGCTTGTTCTCAATTTCGTCCAATTGTCTAAAAATATTTCCAAAAGTAGTTTTATTCCATTTTTTCGCAGCAACTTTGACAAGAGTTGTTTTCTTAACAACTTTAAATAAAAGGGAACCCGGCACATCCCTCCGCCACGCTTGACGAACAAGATTCTCGAAATCTTTCCTTTCTGTCCAAATGTTTTCAAATTTGAATGGTTGACCATTGTTTTGTTGGTTATTTATTAAGGTAGTTGTAATCAGGCAGTGATCCGAAAATGAAAAAGCAAAATTCTGAGTCGAGATATTAGGAAACCAATGCAGAAGTTCAGACTGAACCAAAGTACGATCTAATTTTTCATAGACGTTTGCAATTTTTGTCCTGTTCCTTCTCCATGTAAATCTATTCCCTGAACACGGAATTTCCGAGAGTTCATAGTTATTTTTAAAGTTGTTTATTCTAACAAACCTCAAATTTGCCGGGGGAATACCCCCAACTTATCATCCAGGGAGGAGATTTCATTAAAGTCCCCCATAACCAGACATGGAATCGGACATGATTTAATAAAATTGGTAATTTCCGTCCAGAAGTTATTTTTCTAGCCTCACCAGGAGGACCATAGGCAAAAATGAGCATCATAGAAACATTACGACTAAAGATCTTATATTTAACAACCACAAATCTCTCAGATGAAAAAAAAATTTCACAGAGTTCATCCGTCATTTGATAACTTTTCCAAAGAAGACAGATCCCACCTGACAAACCAGAAGATGGGATCACATGGCAGTTATCAAACCCCGCTTTATGCCAAGCATTTTTAGCAGGGCCAGATTCCAATTTAGTTTCTACTGGAGCAAGCATTTTAATTCTGTTTATTTTACAAAGGGCCTCAATCTTAGTCCAAAGATTTTCCCTCCCGATTCCTCCACAACTCCATAGACCAATCTTCATTTAATCACCCATTTAAAGAGAATTATTTCTTTATTAATGATATGATTATTACCAGATTGCATATTTTTCCCAAAGAACTTAGTTTTTGCCTAAATATTCTTATTATCATTCTTATGAGGGTATACTTTCCTTTTTTCAAAAAATAAATTTACTGGACTATTTATTATTTCCTTCGTTAAAATTTTCAAACTAATTTTTTTTTTTATAAAAATCATGATTCCAATTCTCCCTATCCCTTCTTCCCTTCTTCTTCTTCTTATGAACTTCAGCTCCATTTCCCACCATTCACTGACATGAAAAAGGAGAACGAAAGGAAAAACGGAAACAAGGAGGATTTTATTAACCCAGAATTTCCAATGGCCGATCATAATTGAGGGAAAAAAGGACAGAAAAAATAGCCCCAGTCCATCAAAATCGCCGCGGGATCCCTCAGTGAGGACCAACCCAAAACCAGGCCCACACCAAACCAACATTTACTCCCAGTTTCCATCAAACTAATTCTTTCATTAATATTATACATTATACAGATGGGATAAACACTTAAGCTGCTATAATTAAGATTAGACATGGAATTCCTATTAGGATACATAATAGTCCAAAAAGAAAAACCAATCCCGTGAGTTGGTAAAAGCATAAACCTGAGATACTTAGGTAATCGATGGAAACTCAGAGAGACCACCGCCAAAAGACGAATTCCTTGTCTAATCATTAAAAACCATTATAGTTTATTTCTTGTTCCTCTTAGCCTCCGTCATAACCGACGAGGCTGTATCATCCATTCCTTCCATAACTTTCCTTTTGCTTGACGATGATTTAGTGCAGCTACCGGTATTCACTTCGAGGTTTCCCAACTTGATTCAAAACGAAGCCGAAGAATTGGCGGAGAATTCTGTAGTCTGCTGCGGAGTCCCTTTCTTCTTTGTCCCCATTTTCTCTTCTTCTTGGTTGTTGTTTATGAATGCCTCCAGGTCTTGGTCTGTGAACGGGGGGTCAATGCTGAGCATGATCGGGTCTTTAGGGTCAATGAAACCCGAATCTCCCGGAATAGTATTTTCCTCAAACTCCAATAGTTCTTCCATCATCATGTCTGTATACTCATTATCCTCAAAATCCACTTCCTCAATCTCATCAGTGTATTCGATCGCAGCTTTCATCCTGAGTTCCTGAGTTTCAATTTCGTCCAATGCTATGTTAGTCGGTGGATCAGGATGTTTTTCCAGGCCCGGATCAGCCCGAAACCCACCAAGAGACATCGACCCACCTGATAGAATTAGTAAAACAATATTAGAAGTCCATCTGGTTAAAGCTAACGAACACCCAAACATATTTCCAATTTTCCATGTTAATTTAATAGATAGCATACCTTTCGCCCTTGAGATTTCTCCTTTTTCCCTTTATCAAACTCAGTAGTTGATTGGGGTAAGAACTCAGTTGCTAAACACAGGAAAAACAGAATTAAACGAATAAGAAATAACCACCACAAAAACCAAGAGTCCCAAGATTTTCTCCAATTATTAAAACCAAGATTCACACTTATCAGATTAAAGTAATTATTCCCCTCTTTGTTCTCCAAATCAGAATACAACAAATATTCCCAGAGAAGACAATAGTACACATAAATCATAGTAGAAAGAGAGAAAAGAGAAATACGAATATTCTTCCCTTTCTCAATTCTACTTTCCACTTCCTTGTTCACGCTTAGCTGAATACCGTCTGAAGTTTTCAACACATTATAAAATTGGTAATTAGTAGTTATTAAGACAGAAATCTCAAAAAAGCAGGAAGTCCTAGAAAAATTGTTCAAACATAATAGAGACAAACCACTGGCAATAACCAAAGAAGGGGCCTCTTTGAAAATTCCATCGTTTTGAATAAATTGGTTGATTTCGTCCGATTCCTCCGATTCATACGTGATATTTATACCCCCACGCCCCGCCAAATAGACATTGCCACTGGGGAATGGTATTTTCGATTTAGGAACCTGGGTCTTATTGTTCCTCCCCACCGTGTTCCATTCCCCAGTTGCCGAGGATTCCCCATCACCATCCATGTTTTTCGATGACAGTTTTCTACAAACAAGATTGAGAGTTGGTATAGAACCACTTTTGTTTGGACAATCTTTAAACACATGGGATAACTTCCCACATGCTCCACAAACCGCGGAGAGATCATCAAACCATAACGAGTATCTAATTTGATTAAAATGTTCGTCCGGAACAATGATACTTTTTTCAAAAGATTTTTCAATATCAGTGTGAATGCAAAACCTAGAAAACATGTTTCAACGTTTGCTGTTGTGTGTAGGATCCATCTTAAGGAATTTACCAATATTACACCCCTCAATAATAGTATCAAGGGCTTTAGCATTAGCGAATTCCTCCGGGAGGTAATGAAGGCAGGCCCAAAGATAAAGTTTTGAAATAGATTCCGTAGTAGGGTAGAACCCCGGATACCATTGTTTCAGCAGAAGCAATTGAATAAAAAAGTGGTAAGGTCTGTTTTTCCATACAAGATCAAAGTCCACTTGATTTGAGAAAGAGATCTCAATCCACCCCTTTTTTAGAATTGAGAAAGTCAGCGTTCCTTTGATAGGTTTCCACTCAAGCCTAATTTTAGCAAAGAGCGTAGAAATTCCTTGGGGTCACCCACAAGGAAACCAATCAGCATTAGAAGTTTTCTTTTTCTTCCATTCTCCCTTGAGGCAGCTAGTTTTTTGAACATTTTAGTAGGATCAAAGAAGGAGGAAGAGCCCCCCTTCTTTGACTTACTACTTTGAGAATTTCCACTCAAGGGAGAGTTGTTATTTGGTGATTTTTGTGAGTTGTTCCTCTTCTTTCTTTCCATTTCAGCTTTAATAGCGTTAATATTCATTTTAGCATGATTGGAGAGAAGGATACCCGAGCCAACCCCAGACAGATTACCACTCTCCATCTTTTTCCGGTGCAACATCCACACACCAGAATCACACTCCCTCCTTTGATTACACACAGACAGAAAGAGTTCCTCAATAGAAAACAAATAAAAGTTGGTATTAGTGTAGTTCCAAGGGGAGAACCCAAAGCAATATATACAGCCACAATTTTCCTTGCTAGATAGTATTATCATATTGAGACCATAGTACAACCAACACCGAAATAGTACACAGGATACACAATCTCTAATTTCCTCAGTCATGATTTTCCATAGATTATAGAGAGTAGAGATAGAGGGGTTACCATCAATATCTTTATTTAATAGTGGGGTTCCAAAAGACCATTTCCAAAGTACAATCTCAACGAGATAAATCTCAGGAGAGCAACAGAGACAGAACAACTCTGTTAGGTAGAGAACAGGGGTGACAAGACCCCCACCCCCTCCATTCCTGCGCTCGCGCCGCACAGCCGAAGAAAGACGCCGAAAACCAGGAACAACGGAGAGTACAAACCAACCATGATAGCTACGAAGAGCCATGTAGTAGGTAGATCTAAGGAGGCTACGGACTCCGACCAACCAGGGAGGAGAGATCAGAAGTTGGTGAGATAATGAACAAACAAATCTCAGAAACACTCCAAAAATAGACCCCCCAGATTCTGACTAGATTTCAGTTGGTGACTGTAGAAAGAAATCGAGATCCTCCAAGGGAAAGAAATCGAAACAAAGGAGGAAGAGTGAAAAGTCTTATCGAAAGATTTTGAGGGATTGGATCCACACTAGGAGGAGGAAGTAGATTTGGGACTATTTTTAGGGTCCGAAAGGAAAGAGGAAGGGGAAATCGAGAGCTTTTTCGGGAGTCCTTTTTTCCTTCTGCATACGACCTATCATATTTTGCTTAACTCGAAAAGACAGATTAAGAATAAAAATAAATATCTTATATTGTTATAATGTCTTGAATTTGAATTAACGCTGTAACAGGTTGGGGTAGGACATTTTCTATTCGACAATCGAAATTTTAAGTCCATTTCAGTTTAAGGTAAATTACATTCTATATTAGCCGTTGATGTTACATAATATGTAACTTATTTCATAATAAATTAACTTGACCTCTTTTTTTTCTGCATGCGCGTAGCAAACACAAATTTTATAAGCCATATATCTACGTCTCTTTTTTTGGTACAAGGCAAACACCGGGATCCATTAATGGGACCCGTGATCTTGACACAGGAGTCAGGTATTATAGCAGTTCCGGATGTAAACGGAAGCTGGCCCGTAATGTCTTGTAGAGTATTATGGTCCACGATCTCAGAAGCGATGAAATCCGCTGCGTTATTTGCTCCTCTGTAACAATGGAAAATCCTATATTGTTGTATCTTACGAAGATTCATCTTAATGTCTGCGACAATGATCTTGATTCCCCAGGGTGTCGCCCATTTGTTTGTAACAACATTGATAACTGAGAGGTTGTCACCTTCAAATATGATCTTGTTCAGTGACTTGGATACCGATTCCTTAATTGCATGAAGAGCTGTGTAGGCCTTGCCCTGCAGAGGCACCGAACAAGAAAGTCGAGATTTAGCAATAAATTTGATCTTACCTGACGAGTCTCGCGCAATGATACACGTAGTAGTGATGCCCTGTGGGGATATAAATGCATCAAAATTAATTTTAACCCAGGCCGGAGGGGTTTCTTCCATGCATCCGTCCTACGTCTATGGGCATGTGTTTTGGGGATAGGGAATTTTTCATTATGATTTTGTTGTGTTGTGTCCCAATTGATAAATTCGAAGAATGCCATATCTGCAGGATTGTTTTTAGTACGGACAAAGTTGAAGATAAGTTTGTTACGGTGCATCCAGAGTTGATACCAAAGGAAGCACATCTGTCCAGTCTTGCTGTTATTTGAGAAAAATTCTTGTAAGTCGGTCCTAAGGTCCGAGGAGCATGTGATGGTGTACAAATGACCTAGTTTGGTTTGAAATTTGGAAACCATTTGTAGCGTGTGGGGGCAAGTGAAGAACAAATGGTAGGTGTCCTTGGTGGTAGATCCACATAGAGAACAGAGGGGAGGAACATGCTGAGCAAATTGATTGAGTCGTTCCGCAGTCAGTAAGCAGTCAGAGATAGCTTTCCAAAGAAACATTCTGATTTTTGGAGGAATTTGAAGCTTCCAGATGTGGTTTGCGAGAGTATTTGGTGACGGTGTTTGTTGTTGTGAAAGAAGTTGTATATCCGATTTCGTTGTGAATTCTCCTGAATTTGTCAATTTCCAGATACGCTTATCTTGGACGCCAGCATCCGGTATATGAATTTGTCTAATTATTGCCACGATAGAGGTAGGGAGATTTGATGCAAGCTGAATAAGTTCCCACTCTTTAATGGGTAAAATATACTTACCGATTTTTGTGTGGATGTCATGTATATGCGGATTAAAATATTGGTTGATATTAGTAGATGGAATCCAGTTGTCAGTCCAGAAGTGAATTGACTGACCGTTGCCTACAAGACATACAAGGCCCTTCTTAAAAGTTTGACATAGTTGGGTTAACCTAGAGAATTGTCAAGACTGGTTTTTTTTTTCTTATTATAATAAAAAATTCTTCTATGGCCTAGGTATTTTTCATTATTAAATGGGACAAAGAGTTTGCTTGATCTGTTTCAAGTTTCCATAGAAGTTTCATTTGTAAGGACGCATTCAGAGTGGATGCTTTATGCAGGCCTAATCCACCAGAAGCCTTGGGCGTGCATATTCTATCCCAGGCTAGGAGTGGAGGTGCGTTTGAATGTGGTTTGTTCCAAAAAAATCGCTTGTTAATGTCATCCATTTTGGAGCATACACCATGTGGGAGCAGAAAACTTTGCATTAAGTAGTTATTCATGGATGAGAGTGTGGATTGAATAAGGACTGTGCGGCCGGCCAACGAGAGAGAGTTTGCTTTCCAAGATGAGAGCTTTTTGTTCATTTTTGATAAAGCATATTCAAAACATTCATTTTTAACTCTTCCAGCTACAATTGGAATACCCAAATATTTCTCTAAAGTAGTGGTAATACGAATATTAAGAATAAATGCAAATCTTAGTTTGGTCCGAGAGTTTATGTTTCTGGATGTTTGGAAGGAGCTCATTTGATGTTTCTACGTCTCTTTTATTAATTTGTAAATGTTTGTTTCTCGATTCGAATAACATGAATATAGTATCGGTATTCCTAATCTTTGTCTTTGCAAATCCTTTTGTGTAAAAAGTATAAGAATATGATAGAATTGGTAAGAGCCTGAATATATAGTATCATGTACAAAGAAGGATATTTATATAAAACTTAGTATATCTCATCTGAGAAATTCTCTATAATATAATATATCATAAATAAAAATACTCTTCATAATAATATTTCTATGATATCTTCAATACTCCCCTTCAAATTAAAGTATAGAGATCTATAATGTCCAAGTTGTTACATAAAATCTGAAATTGATCTATGCCTAAAGCCTTGGTGAATATATCAACTGGTTGATGCGCCGTAGGAATATGATTGGTGGTGATCTCAACTACTTGTATCATGTCATGAACAAATTGACAATCAATCTCATTATGCTTGGTACGCTCGTGGAATACAAGATTGACTGCAATATGGATCGTGGATTGGTTGTCACAGAATAGACATATAGGACTAGATAGAGTAATGCCGAGAGAAGTGAGTAATGATCGAAGCCAGCGAAGCTCGAAACAAACAACGTCCATAGCTCTGTATTTTGTCGTGGCTGACGAGCGAGAGATAGTTGCCTGCTTTTTCGTTATCCATGAAATAGGTGAGTCGCCCATCTTAAGAAGAAACCAGATATCGAACGACGCATCGTAGGACATGCCGCCCAATCGGAGTCTCAGTAAGCACTGATGGATAATGGACTAGTAGATGATAAGAACAACTCATGACCCGACTGTCCTTAATTTATTGAAGAACACAGATAGCTATGTGCCAATGTGTATCTGTCGGACATTGCATAAATTGATCAAGGATATGTATATAGTATCATAGCTCAAGTCTAGTGACAGTAATGTATATAAGGAGACCGAGAAGACGGTGGTGCCTCTCTGGTTTGACGAAAGGAGGACTATTGACATCATCAAGCTTGTGGTCCTAATCCATCAAAAATGATACAAGCTTGAATGCCACAATCCCTTATACGGTCTATATATCAAGTGTATACTTACGTTGGGCAAGAAAGAGGTCGGTGGAGTTGCGAGCTATCTCAATGACAAGGAAATACTTGACCTTTCCCAAATCTTTCATATGAAAGCACGAACTCAGATAGTGCTTGAACTGGATGATCGAAGTTGCATCACTACCGAGATAATAAGATTGTCAACATATACGAGTATGTGCAGTGTACTCGATCCACGAACACAAGTAAAGAGAGAGTAGTCAGCGTAGCTTTTCTCGAAAGCAAATGTGCTCAGGAATGCCGTCAACTTAGCGAACCAGTTGCAAGGAGACTGACATAGACCGTACAATGATTTCTTAAGACAACATAATTGGTTGGAGTCTGTACCTGCAAGGCCTAGTAGTTCCTTCATAAACATTTCTTCATTGAGATCACTGTGAAGAAAAGAAGTGTGAACATCCATTTGATGAATTTCAAAACCCTTGATAGAAGTGACAGACAAAAGAACGCCAACTATAGCCCTCTTGGCAATTGGTACAAATGTCTCTGTATAATAAGTTCCCTCTACCTGACAAATACCTAGGACAACAAGCCGCGCTTTATACCGCTCAATCTCACCATACACCTTGTATTTAAGTTAGAAATCTCACTTACAACCGATGGTTTTCTTACCCGGAGGAAGATCAACCAATTCCCACATACCATTACGCTCAAGGGCGTCGAGCTCTGACTGCATAGCACCGTGTCAATGTTGGTGCTGAACGGCCTCATAATAAGAAGATGGCTCAGAATGACCACATATATTATTCATCCGAAAATGAAGTACAACAAACAACGTCAGTAATAAGGTAGAGTGTACCTGAGTATGGTGTGAGTGGAGTAAGTATGGGAGATGTGGCGCGAGGTTTAGTAGGGCTGCCGAAGAGCACCAACTTGGTAGCCATTAAGATTGACATTTAATGTTCAGATTCGGTCACCTTGACGGACTACATCAGGAGGTGGTAAAGCAGTAGGATGCAAGGTAGAAGATGACGGAATAACGGGCGTGGAAGCTGTATGACTCCCCCTGTCTGAGTGAGGAGCGGAGGATAGGGAAAGTTTGTCAAGAACCGATGATACATGCAACAGATTAGGTTGATCAACAGGCCCAACCCTAGAGCAGGGGCAGTAGGGGCGATGGTCTAGGGCGCCAAAATTTTAGGGGACCAAAAATATTTTTTGGTATATATATGTATCCTTAATAATATTATGTATGTAAGTAGTTATACAAATTGAAGAATAGTAGACATTAACAAAGCTGGTTGAGGCGCCCCTTTAGTTACACGATGTCGGAGGTTTGAATCTTTACTCTTTTTTTTTCAAGTTGTGGGCTCTGACGTTGAAACTTCACTTTATTATTATTATTTTTTAAATCTTGACATTAATACCTTGATGTGAAAAATTCAACACTACCTTTATTTTATGGATAAATTCAATACTATTTTTTTGAATGAACTAGTTCCTATTAAAATTTATGAATGAAGTGCTTTTTACTTATCATTCTTGATACTGAAACAATAGTAAATAATTTTTTTGAATTCAATCTACCTTATACCTATCATTGCTTTCTTTTTATTTTCTATCTCAATCTCTTCCATCATCTTCTAATCCTATTATTTTCAATAGTATGTCATTTATCCCAATGTTCACCTACATCACATAGATAGCTTTTTATATTAGTGGAAAATGTAAGTTTTTTTAATACAGGAAAGATTAAGAAGTCACAAAGATCTTGTGTATGGCCAGGGGCGGATTTAGGGGGGTATTGGGGGGTCCCGTGCCCCCGGTTTATCCGGACCCGTAGTTATATATAGTGGGAAAAAATAGGAAAAAACAGATATGGTTTAAAAAAAATTCATTCTATGACAACAAAATTCTGTAGCTAATGTGGTAAGGGCTAAATATACTACTAAAAGGTCTTGTGTTTAATTCCCATATCCACTCAATCTCTCCTAATTTTTGATATTTTATGAATAGCTTTCACTATATTTTTGCTAAATGATTTTATTTATTCTTATATATATTTTTATCTATTATAATTAATAAACTAGTTGTAAATTTATTAATATAATATATTAAAAAAATTTGTGACCCCCCTAAAAGTAATCCTAGATCCGCCACTGTGTATGGCCATCCTAGAGAATCCTTTTGGTTGAGATCCGCAAGATCTAAATTGTCATTTCAACTCCTCCGAGTGTCCGGGAGACCAAGCTTTGTTATACGATCAACATCGTGATTGACCTCGTGAAAAACATGGGAGAACTTGAAAGTAGGACAATCTAATAAATTGATACAGATGTCAGAGCTAATTTGATTAATTTTCCAAGGACAATGTCAAATGTCATTCAAAATGTTAATTAGGCATAAGTTATCTCCCTAAATTTCAATAATGGACAGGTTAAGTTCTTTAATTTTTTTTAGCTAAATCGAGTGTCATTGCTTCCATTTATAAAACCTTAAGATTGGAACCAGAGGCGTTGTTTATAGAGATTGGGAAACCAAGGTAATCCTTAATAACAAAGTCCATAGCCGCATGTCCATGCTGATCAACCGCACCATCAAATTTTACTTTGAAAATGTTTGGGTATGGTTTAGTTCAATGAATGTTTCTAGTTTTTCTTTGTTTACTGTTTCATGAGCCCGGGTGTTTATTCCCGCTGTCACTATTAAGATCTTTTGTTTTCTTCCAGTTTAGTATGAAATTGATTATAAAGAATGTTAAATCCATGATATTATCAATATTACTTGTTTGCAATATGCATTGGTTTCTTACCATCCAAAATGCCCACCAAGTAGTGACGAGGGTTATAATTTGTTGTTTAGAGAGTTTGTTATTAACCTCATAAAGAAGTGATTTCAAACAGAAGTTGTCTAATTGTATATTGTGTTGTATTGTGTTGATGGATTGATCTTGTTTATGGACGTGATTGAGGTAAATGGACATCTATAAAAGAGGTTTATCGCATACTCTAAATGACATTAATATTTTTCATAGTTTAGTGGTATCGGTATATTTTTTATATGGAGTTGCATTTTTGTAGGTAATCCATTGTGAGCTAATTTTGAAATGAAAATTTTTAACCTTAGGGCAGGTGTCAACTTTCTAAATCCAAGAAAAATAGTCTGTATGATTTTATTAGAGTTTGTTAATAGTTCAAAAGAAGACTTAGTAGAAAAAATTCATTTTTATTCGGAGACCACATAAGTTTATCTAGTATATTATTTGACGACAATAAAATTGAGGAGATCAATTCTACACCGGTTTAGTTGAAACTTTGTTCAATCTTATCAATATTTCACTTTTGATTTCTTATTAAGGAGATTACTTCACTATTGTTATGGACATCAAATAGGTAGAGCAAATTGATGAATTTAAAACCCGAAATCCACTTATCATGCCAGATACGAATAGAATCTCC
Organism: Phyllobates terribilis; assembly: GCF_046119375.1. NCBI lineage: Eukaryota > Metazoa > Chordata > Amphibia > Anura > Dendrobatidae > Phyllobates > Phyllobates terribilis. The sequence continues at coordinate 9,556 of NW_027369609.1, read as the reverse complement.
ATTGCCCAAACACCCGAGGAGACATTTTGTTAAAATCTGGACGTAGTGTGATAAGCTGGAACCATTGTCAAGAATTATTATTTTTAAGGCCATCATAGTTAAAGGGGTAATATTCTTTTAGGTATTTTTCTTTTATAACGTTGACCCAAATGTTATCTAGTTCTGCAAGAATCTTCCATAAGAGTTTCATTTGTAATGCTTTGTTCATTATTTTTGTTTTTTATGATATTAAGGCCACCCTTAGCCTTAGTTTTTAAAATCTTGTCCCAACCTATAAATGGGGAGTGATTGTTACCTTTGTTCTAATAGAAAACCCTATTAGTTTTATCAAGTTCAGCATGGATTGGTGTAGGGAGCATAAAGTTTTGCATGATATAATTTGGTTTTGCAGATAGGTTAGTGCTATTGAGGGTTGCTCTTCCTTCATGTAATAAAGATGAGGCTTTCCATTTTGTAAGGTGGTTTTTTGTCAAAATGACAATGTCTTTGATAGTGTCTTTACTAACTTTCCCATTGATGATCGGGCAAACGACTTTTCCATGGAAGAAGTAACCGGGATGTTAACTGTTGATTGAATAGTCATTTTAATTTGGTTTTTAGTTTTTTTTTTTAGTTTGAAAAGATGATTTATGATAGTTCACACATTGCCCTGAGATATCATAGTAATCGTCAATAATTTTATGTAGTTTATGACAAGCCGATTGTTTTGCTTTCGCAGAAATAATATTTTCATCCCCAAAGGAAAGGAGAGGAAGATGATGAAAATTTTATTTCAAATGATAGGAAACACGATATTTTTATTCTCATTACTCTCAAATTATAATTTTCTAGCAAAACTTTCAGCACGAAGAATGAAAAGGAAAGGAGAAAGTGGGTTCCCTTGCCTTAAGCCTCTTTGTGGAAGAAACATCTCAGTTGGTCCATTATTAACAAGAACCGAGAAAGAGATAGATGTACCACATTCCTTTATCCAATTAATAACCTTGCTATGAAACCCATACTTTTTAAGGACCTCAAATAAGAAATATCATTCAATTTTATCATATGATTTTTCCACATCAAGTTTTAATGCCATCCAACCTTCTCTCCCATTTCTATATTTGAAGGAGTGGAAAATTTCATGAGCAATTAAAATGTTATCCTGAATAGCCCTATCTTCTACAAAGGCTCCTTGTAAAGGGTGTATGAGTTTTGAAGGATCAGTTTAATTCTATTTGTGAGTATTTTTTAGATTGTTTTATATACCGTTGAGTATAGACTTATTGGACGATAGTGATTAATAGTAGAGGGATTGTCACATCTGGGAATTAATGTGATGAAAGTGTGATTAATTTGTTTAAGCATCTCTCTCGAATGGAAAAAACTCTTAACGACTTTAATTAGTAGTGACCCAACTATGTTCCAGTATTTTTGATAAAAGAAGGCAGACATACCATCCGGACTAGAAGAATTACTTTGAGTAATACTGAAAATTGCTTGTTTTATTTCCGAATTTGTTACGTCTGTCATGAGATTAGTGTTATCTTCACAATTTAATTCATTAGTGATATTTACAAGAAATTCTTCAAGTTTATACAATTGATAATTTTTTATGGAATCGTTTTTTTTATTTCGGTTCTAATATTTTCGTGCCCAATTATAACAGTACCTTCCATGATGCGAATTTCTCTAATGATTTTCCTATTTCTTTTTCCCGGAGGCCACCTTATGAAAATATATAGAATTGGTATCAATAAGCTTAATGTGTTTAATTTTTGCACATTGACTCCAATATGTTTTATGGAAAGCAAGAATTTTTTTCTTAATGAGTGTTTTTTGTTTATTCATTTGTGTAGTAAGAGGGTTTGACACATCTCCCCATTGGATCTCAAGCAATTTCTTTTCTATTTCTTCCATTTGTCTAAAGACGTTCCCAAAGATTGTTTTATTCCATTTTTTAGTCATGTTTTTTACTAAAGATGTTTTTTAACCAAATTAGACATATAAGAGCTTGGGGTAGAACTTATCCAAGCTTCTCTTTCAAAGATATGTTACTACTTATAGTCATTGTAATTAAAAAATGATTTGAAGATGTGAAAGTAAAATTGTGCATCGAAATTTCAGGAAACCAATACAAGATTTGTGTTTGGACCAAAGTGCGATCTAGTCTCTCATATATATTATTAGTGTCTCTATCATTTTTTCTGCAAGTAAAACGGTTTCCCAAGAAAGGAATTTCATGTAGCTCACAATTATTCATAAATTATTTAGTATCAAGAATCTGGAATTTACGGGAGGCTCACCCCCTATTTTATCGTCAGATATTTTAATTTTATTAAGATCTCCAATAATTAAGCATGTAATAAGACAATTTTGTATACAGTTAGTAATTTCAGTCCAAAAGACTTCTTTCCCAGCCTTACCAGGAGGAGCATTCACAAAGATAAGCATCATACACATGTTAAGACTAAAGACTTTATATATCACATCAATGAATCTCGTTGATGAAAATGAAATTTTGAAATAAATATCTGCCATTTGGTAGCTTTTCCACAGAAGGCATAACCCACCCGCAAAATCAGATGATGGAATAACATGGTAAGAATCAAAACCAGCTTTTTGTCAAACATTTTTAGTTGGTCCCATGGATGATTTCTTTTCTAAGAGAGCTAGCATTTTAATTTTGTGGATTTTACACGTTGCTTCAATATTTTTTCATAAGATCTTCCTCCCAATTCCTCTATAATTTTAAAGATTGATCTTCATAAATAAACTTTGCAGATGAGATTTGTTAATATTGTTAGTATTTTTATTTTTTGTTTAGTTTTTCTATATGTACAAAGTTTTTCAATGTACAAAGATTCTTCCGTACAAGTTATGTGATGGGTTATCTTTTTGGTGATTTAGTTGTTCGATGTAATATTAGTATGTATGTTTGTAATAATTTGAAATTTATCCGAAGGTCCAAAACAGACCATGTTTTCATGATTTGAGGGTGTAAATTTAATATATTGTTCAAGTTATAAAGGAACAACCATATGAATAAAAACCAAACAGAGTCTTCCGACGTTGGTATCCATGCTCGTTCCCTCTTCAAGCGCTTTCCCTCTCGCGCCATTTTTTTTGAATTTATCTTAATGTAACTTCTCTTGGGCGGACTTTTTCCACTTGCTTGTCACGTGTCGCGTCAGGGTCTTCCGACGCTTCGCCTCCCTCCCACTATAAAAAGGGATCCTTAGGCGTTTTCTCATTTTTTATCGTCTCCCTACATTTCCTCTCACTAACTCTCTTCTTTCCCACAATCTTCCGGCAACGTTCTCACACTCCTTCACCGGCGCGTGGTGTCCCCTTCATTCGATCTTCTTCTTCCTTATATTTGTGATTACGCTTGCGCCTGTGTTTTCTTACTTTTATGTAAAATGTTTGAATAAAAACCGGGTATCATTTCTTCACCGGCGAATTAGGCCGGTACGTAGTTTTATTCCGGCTAACTCTTCTTCAGGCATTAATGGTGGGAGACAAACATTCTCCGCCATTAATGCACATATGTTAAGCTCTTATAACTGCTTTAATGGTGGGGGGTTTTGAAGTGTTTCTTGGGAAACCGTGCGGCACTTGTTAGAACCCCCTCTCCTTTGTCTTGTCGCTCATAAATGGTACTTTTCGGCTCCATAGATAGAATTTTACCCTTTTGCCCTTTTTCTTTTCTTCCCCTATTTCTTTTACTTCTCCTCTTCCAGTTTTCGAGGTACCCCGCGAAGGTTCCACCCTCTCGTCCTCCTCTACTCGACGAGAGCTAGTATTGAGATTTGTTTCATTTCTCTTCGCGGGGTAACTTAGACCCCGAGAACTAACTTTTCATGCTTTTTTACAGCTCAAAGCACCTCCTCAGTTCGAGACTCAGAAGTGAGTATTGACGAGCACAACTCCCTCGAGGAGAGTTCATCCTCGATGACCTCTCGCCCGATGTTGTCTGGGGGCGGCGACCAGGGCGCCCAATCGATAACAGAGGTGGGGCCGAGTACTCAAAAACCTGCCTCCTGAGCCACCACCACTATCTTTGACACTTTTCCGCCATCACCAGAGCCAGTAGTCATCGAGGATGTGCCCGTGCCTGTTGCAGTGCCTGCTAGGTCCCCCCTGTGATCATCCTTGACGGGCGTATCGCCCTGGTCCCTTGTAGGGTCGAGGGCTACTAGATGAAGGTCTCGACCTTGACCGTCAAGAGCCACCACCTGGTGGACTACACATCCGAGTTTCCCTTTCCTGCGGGGATGGTCATAACCCTACCGATCACAAATGGGAAGATGCTTGACAATTACGGTCCCTACTTCCCCATCAGCCGTCATGCCCTGCTCGCGAGTTTTTGGTTGCCTATCCCCCAATTCATTCCAGACATACTCGACGAGCTGCGACTTAGTCCTACCCAAATTCACCCTAACTTTTGGAGGCACATTACCGCATTTCAACTTCGTTGTCAAGAGATTGGTTATACTCCCTCTGCCCACCTCTTCCGAGCCTTGTATAAGCCTACAACTTATTTATGGGCCCTCATCACGTGCACCAGCCGGTACAGCCCTACCCAATACAAGATGCCCGGTAACGAGACGGGTTGGATTCGTCGATGGATCCTAGTAAAACCTCCCAGGGAGCACCGGGTGAACCACCGTATTCGTGTGTCCAAGGTTGGCGAGTGGACCTCCATGTACAGTGCCGAGCAGCTCGAGAAGGTTAGGGAGGATTTTTTCTTGTTTTGTAAATTAAGCCCAAATAGATATAATGACATCGTGACAATCGATTTCCTAGCTCGTCGAGGACTTATCCTAATCCCTCCTCCTCGCAGTAGGGGCACTCTTTCTTAGGGCCATATTTTGGGCTTATTGTGACGTACTTATATGTATCTAACTTGTTTCTTTTGATGATGCAGATACAACCTCCGACTTTGTGAATATTGAAGACGATGAAGACCACGTGGTGCCCCCTCACCATGCGCCGGCTAACGTGGTGCTCACTCAGCCTAATGTCGAGGAGGCGGCGATGCCTCCGATAGACATCCTTCTCGATGACGACGTCCCTCTCTCCGAACACGTAAAGAAGAAGAGAGCCCTGTCCTTGAAGACCTCGTCGCAGCCCCATAAGAAGCGGTATGCGGGAAAAAGGGTGGCCGACCCCGGGACCTCGACGATGACGCCAACAAGCCCCGCCCCCTTGAACGCAGGGGACGTGCCCTCAAGCCGGAGTACTGGGGGATTTCTTCTAACCCCCGAGCTAGCCGAACAAGTCCTGGCGCGGACCATACTCATTCTCTCTCCTCCGCCTTTTATTAGAAACATGACCGAGGACGAGACAGTCGCTGAGTCACAATTGGTTGCAAGGGTGAGTTATCACGTGCTCCTCGTTTAGGTCTGTGCTTTCCTTTAATTCTTGCTAACGACTTCTTCTTTCCATGCTATCAACTTGTGTATGGCCGCCCTGACCAAGTTCGGTGGTCGGACTCAGCGCGCCTCAACCGAGCTGTCCCGGAGTTACGACGAGTTCACTAATACAGTTAACGATATGAGGGCGTCGGTGAGTAAGATTCAAGAGGACGCGGCCAATGAGAAGAAGCTCCTTCAGACTTCCCTTGGCGAGAAGGATAAACGTATCAAGGAACTGGACCTTGAAATGACCCTGGATCTCGAGGGGAAGAAGAAGGTGGAGGACGAGCTTCAGAGGGTGCAGGAGAATGAAGAGAGGTTGCTCGGGCAAGCACGCCAGGAAGCCATGGAGCAGTATGCTTCTGGCCATCGTGAGGGCTCTCGCCAATGATTCCTTGCGCAGTATCAGGTGAATACCTTTTGCGAGGTGGCCAATCTTCAGGTGGCCGAGCAAGGTCTTCCGAACTTCAAAATTGACCGCAAGAAATTGTATGGCTACCCACTGATCCCCACCGAGTACACCCTGGCTCCCCTTGGGGCTTACTCCATGGACAACGAACGGACCCTCGAGGCATGGGTTGTTACCACTGTTCTTGTTGCGAGTGCTCCCACCCTTGGTCGAGAAAACGAGGTTTCGAGTGGCCTGGTGGCCTTTGCAAAGGTTAAGAGTGCTTTGATGGCTGCAAAGAAGGCCTCGACAGCCTCGGCCCCTCACTCCTCGCCGGCCCCTTGATTATGTCATGATTACTTGTAACTTTTGTGCCCCCCTGGGGCTTGTAATATAACTTTAATACTTGCTATCGTTTGCTATTGAAAACTTTAATGGTTTGATATTTTATTGCGTGTTTTTCTTGTATTTTTTATACTCTTCTTCACAACCCAACTTTTTACCCCCTGCCTTTTTGATCATGCAACGTAGGCGCATGTGAGGAAAGATTTCGAACAGGGTTGTAGGCGGTGTTAAATACATAAATGTTTCAAAATATCACTTTGATTGCATTCATCAAATAGTAGAGTATCGTAACAAACTATCATATGCTAACATGGTCAATCTGGGACCGAAATGATAGATATTTGCATGACAAGAATTGCTTTCGTAAAATATAAATAGTAATGAACTACGTTCTCGAGCTATCTCTTCCCTCTAATTATGTTCTCGCACAATTCTGATCTGGTTTGCGTGAAATGTCCCTTGGATTAGGCCATAGCCCAACGTATAGAGTATGTTTTGCTCTGCCTTGGTGAAGATTAGATCCTGACATTTGTGCTTGCTACTGGCTCAAGGCCTCGTGCCCCAAGGACGCAATCCAAGCTGATGATGATGCCTAGTTATCCTTGTGGAGCAAGGGGAATGGCATTAATGATCGTCGAGTCGTGCTCAGAATTTATGAGAGTTCAAAGATATTTACCTTGCACGGTGCTTATGACTGGCTCGAGACCCTCGTGTCCCAAGGGCGTAGTCGTAGCTAATGATGATGACTGGTTATCCCTGTGGAGCAAGGGGAATGGCATTAATGATCGTCGAGTCGTGCTCGGAATTTATGAGAGTGCGAAGATGTTTACCTTGCATGGTGCTTATGACTAGCTCGAGACCCTCGTGTCCCAAGGGCGCAGTCGCAACAAATGATGAGTAACCGTGACTGGCACGGTCCCTCGTGCCCCAAGGACGCATCCGGACAAAGTGCAATTGGCTCATGACTGGTCGAGGCCCTCGTGCCCCAAGGACGCAGCCGAAATAAGGTTCCATTGGCTCGTGACTGGATCAAGACCCTCATGTCCCAAGGTCGCATTTCGAGTTGATAGTTACTGATCATGACTGGCTTGACGCCCTCGTGCCCCAAGGACGCAGCCGAAATAAGGTTCCATTCTACTGTGAGACAAATGACCATGCGTTAGGTTTGTGAATTTATTTTGTGTCATTGCACGTATGTTAGTTTGCTATTCGTACCTTAAGCGGCCGAGTGAGTATGGCTTTATCACTTGTACCGTGGTTGTTGTTAAGGCCTCGACGAGCCCTAACTTATTGCCTCGCCTATTATGCAAGATTGGCGTTATTTGCATGTTTGATACTTAGCGGGTATATGATGCTATTCTACTTATGCATTGAAATATTAAATAGGTGAGATTAAGTTGTTTGTGTACCTTTGATGAGGCATGTGGTTGCTAAGGGTAGTACTTACGAAGCCGCATCACATTCCACGAGTTTGCGATGCGGTTCCCTGCACTATCTTTGAGCTTGTAAGCCCCTGGTGCTACTTTAGCCTCGACGATGTATGACCCTTCCCAATTGGGGTCTAACGTACCCCCTTCGGTTTTGCGCATTAACAAGTCACCCTTGGCAAAGCCTCGAGGTTTGATCTTTTTATTGTAGTACTTTGCCACATCAACCTTGTGGTTCGCTGCCCGTATAGTTGCTAGCTCGCGTACCTCTCGCGTACCTCTTGTAGTACTTTGCCACATCAACCTTGTAGTTCGCTGCCGACATCAACTTTGTGGTATTGAACAGGTTGCACGAAACCGGCCTTGAGAAGCTTGGTCAGCTCGGCCGCTGCGGTCTCGTTCTTTGGCCTTGTCTGCTTTCGCTTTTTCTCCCTTTGAGGAGTTGCTTGTGGATCAATGGCCAGGGAATGGGTCATGATCTCGGGGGTTATGCCTTTTAGGTCTCGAGGGATCCATGCGAAAATGTCCCTCAAGGCTCCGAGCATTGTGTTGATTGCTGTTATCACGTCTTGGTGAAGGCCTTGACCGATATATAAGTTCTTTCCCGCCTCGCCGAATGGTGATATGAATTGCTTTTCCACCTCGACGACCTGTGGTAGGTTCTCGTTCCCCGAACCTCACTTACACTTCTCTCTGGGGTCAAGGTCCGCCTCCTCGTCCGCCCGCAATGATCCGGACAAATATAGCTGGTTTGCATTGACAAACTTTTTGTCGTTCTGCTCGGCTTGAATATAGAAGGTCTCGTTCTCTTCCTGGTTACCCTCGCGACACCTGTACCACTGGTCGTTGGGAATTTTAAGCAAAAATGGCTTATGGATACAACCGCCTCGAAGCGTGTGAGGGAGTCTCGTCCCAAGATGGCGTTGTATGATGATGCCAGAGGGATGACCAGGAAATCAATAGGGCAGCTTTGCCGATGATCGTCCTCATCTCCTAGGATCATGTCAATCGTTGCGACCCCTAATGCCTTTACCGAATCTCCGGTGAATCCGACGAGGTTGGCCTTTGTTGGGTGGAGGCGTGAAGCATCGAGTCCGAGTTTCTGATAGGCATCCCAATATATGATATCTGCTGCACTTCCTGTAATAACCATTACACGCTTAACAACCTTTGTCCCCAATTGAATGTGGACGAGAGCGTGTCGGCCCTCTTGTTGGCTCACTCGACGACATCCGTATTGGTGAAGCACAGTTGATATGGATTTCGAGTGGACTGAGTAATGAGCATTAGTGGCTTCCCTGGGGGAAGGGGCGCGTTGGTGGTTCGCCTCAGTTCTTGCCGACTAGGGAGTCGAGGTTTGTGGCGTCCTATTATCGTCCCCACAAAACCGTCTGTCGAGGGAATTGGGGTGGTGGTGGGACAGGTGGTGGAAAATGGTTGGCGTTGTGCCCCTATGCTCGACGAGCGGCCATGACACGTCTGTCTTCGGCCTGGGCCTCTCGATCAATAGTTTGGCACTGAGCAGTCGAGTGGTTGCAACTGCGATGTCTCTCACACCACACCCCTTGGCCCTGTGGTGCTGCCTGTTGCCCTCGCCCTGTGGCCCTTTGAACAGTGGCCATCATTGCTTGTACTAGGAATTGGGTCTGACCTTGGTGACCTTGGGCTTGGAGGGCCGGAGCCCTCAAGTGCTGGTCTGTCTGCCGCTTGGGTACCCATGATGCGTTGCCCTTTTGACCATTGCCCTGTTCGTGCCCCTGCTTCTTTGAGGACTCGGCCCCATTGTTTCGGCCTGTTATCTTGTCGGACTCGATTTGTCCATAGGCCTTCTGAAGCATCCGATCATAGCTGAGGTACACATCCCTGTCATTGATCTTTCGACCAAGTCTGTCTTTGAAGTCCGAGTCGTTGAGCAGTCCCCCAAAGAAGGCCTGTTGAGCACCATCCTCAGTGAAGTCATGTGCCTCGAGCGCTATGACAGTGAACCTTCTTACATAATT
>NW_027369608.1:0-41459 GCF_046119375.1 Phyllobates terribilis | reverse complement strand
TTAAGCAGAAAAAGATTAACAAAAAATGCACATTTCATAACATGGGAAATAACACACTCACACTCAGTATGTAATGAATATATAGCGTATGTGTATGATAGGGGTAACTGGCTTTTACACGATAATGAATACTTCGTGGAGTTAATCATGGGTAAGGAAGCGTTACATCAACGTTAGGCTTGGGACACCGTAGGAATGGATCATTTCTTAGGCATGTAATAGGCAAGAAGACGATCACCATTCTCTATTTGTGGCACATAAGAAGAGCATGCAGTTTGTCAAGACTATAAGCAATAGCTTTCATACAATATACTACCTTAGCTAGATTGGCTTGTGTAAAGATAAGCATGAAAATCAAGCCAGCAAGCAACACAATCCAACTAAAGTTCCCAGAGTAGAATTAGAAAGCTTAATTCATAGTCAAAGTATAGAGGAACTTACAGTGCATCTCTTGTTCTTCTAATAAGGTAAGAAGGAAAACCGAAGAGGCTAAAGGGTATATACAGATATCCAAGTAAAGTGCCTTTAGAGAGATGACTTGCAGCTTTGGCTCTTCTCGAAGTATTTGTTATAGTTCATCGAGTATAGAAATAGAGTCGCTTGAATCTTCAAAGACTCACTTGAACTATCTGAGTCTCACTTGAACGAATAGATGTAGCTTTATGGTCAAATGAGACTTGATGTGCCAGAGGCTAATACTTTACCACAGATATACATCTCCTATATGATAAGAGTGAAAGAGATGTTGATTAGAAAATGCTTGATTTTTCAATTTAGCACTGAAGGAGATAGAGGGACTCCTTCGCTTGAAGGATGAGAGTAGCTTTAGATAATCCATTTGCCTTCTACTATGCACCCTTTCCTGCAAAATCAAATCAACAGTGTGTTCCCAACAAATTATTGACTTCGTAGGAACGTTAGAGCTAGCGATTCCAGAACAAAAAGGTTGAACTTTCATCTTCACAGTTCTAGGAACTCGCTCTGAACAGTCATCATCACAAAGACATGGCACGGGATGAGGTTTAGCTATGTGAGGCATAGGTAACACTCGTTGTGCTCCTACTTGTTTGTATTTATCTTGTAATAGCTTTGTATGAATAGGCAGAGTCTTAGATGACTCGCTCGAAGCAAGCTTGCCTATCTCAAGACTCGCTTGAATGAGCATATCCTCAGATATAGTCATAGCAGACTTAGAGGAAATATAATCACTCAAATCAAGCTTGTCATCGGATTGACTCGCTTGATTGAAAACACCCACAAATATATAGAGAGGGGGTGTAGGGAAGATAGCTAGTATAGGTTCTGGGACAGGAACACTTACCCCAACTTCAGGTATAGGAGTTGGCTCTTGAATAGGTTGAGCGACTGTGAAGCAATTCTCATGATCTTCACTATCGTCGAATTCATCATCAGAATCGCCCCATAGAGTGAAAAAGGCCTTCCTAGGACGTGTTCTAGATCCACCTTCTTCTTCATTTGGATCTACCCTTTCACTTGGACAATATCTAGAGAGATGTCCTCTACCTGAGCATTTGTAGCATGTAATGTTCTTGAGGCTGAATGGCTTGGTGTCCTTTGGATCTTTGTCCCTCTTGGTGGTTATGCCAAACTTATTCTTAAAGAAACTCTTGACTAGTGATAGAGAGATTTAATATGGTGTAACTAACGGTTATAGTAGAGTTTTATGAGTGTTTAGGAGCTTGAAGAGCGCATTTTCAAAATCCGGCATAAAAAGCATATTATATGGATTTACGGAGGTTCGAGAGCATATATGGTACTACTATGGAGCCGGAGCAAGTACCAAGAGAAGAGGTTCGAAGACCCGCTTCGACCATTGAAGTGCTGAGAAAAAGTGCTGAGATATTAAGCTGAGTTCAGATGGCTCGTTCTCCCTGATCCGATGTCCGGTTGATGTGATTCTAACTCGAGGAGTTAGATATTGAAATCTGTTTGATTACCTCAAAATATGAATGCAATCGGAGTTGTGAGCCAGGAGTTATGGCAATTCTACGAATGACACTTTTCTGCAGGAGTGTAACCGCGACCGCGGGTGGAACTACCGCGGCCACGGGTCTCGGCGAGCTTAATGGGCCAAAATCTCTTATTTTTGGCAGAGATCTTTATCGTTCCAACCAATTTATTTGTTTTAGTTATTTTATTTTTTCTATCTTATTTTCTAAGACTTATATATAGTTTAGGTTTTACTGGGAAGAGATTCTCTCCCACTTTCTTCCCTCTTGCCTCCATTCTAGTTTAGCCATTGTTCTAGGAAAGGTTTTGGAGAATTCGAACACTTATATTCTAAGTTTAATTCCAGGATTGTTTTATGATCTCTTGTGCTTTATTGTCTATTGATTGATCTTGATTTTATCTAGGTTGCAAACTAGGTTGATTATTATCCATCATATTGCTAGGCTTGATAATTCGATCTGAAAAGTCTTGTCTTTTTAGGTTGCAATCAGAATTAGAATAGACTATTTGCGAGTGCTTATTTTGTAGAGATTATAAACTTGTGTCGAGTATCGGTGATTTGCAAGTGGTATTGCATAGGCCTACATATCTTTGATCTTTATGCTGTTGCGCTTTTGAACCTTAGGATTTCTTTGGTTATTGCTTACAACAACGGTTTCTAGGACTATTTGGACTAGTTGCTATTTACGAACAAAGAGTAGGACAACCGGATTAATTAATTAATTCTAATATAAGTTAGTAGAATTCGATGATCAACATTCCATAAGAACAACGCGTTGATGCTAGAAGGAGCGAGTTTCATATCCATAATTGTTTACGACCCAACATTCTTTGTTTGTTTACTTGTTTAGTTAGTTAAGATCATACATAAAAAAAACCAATTGTTACTATATGGTTTCATAATTAGAAATAAACTATCGTTCTGGCTCTCTTGGGATTCGACCCCTTTTTACCGCTTTAACTAGTGGATTTATTAAGTTGGGTATCTTTGATAGGAACAACGACCGCTTTACGCCTGTCAAATTTTGGCGCCGTTGTCGGGGAGCCAACTGTTATAGTTTATTTGTTTTTGTGTTACTACACTAGTGTGGACCTATCTTATGGTCCACACTCGCGCTAATGATCCAGATTTATTTGTTTACAATCCAGAAATAGAGCGGACGTTTTTTGCAGACTTTACGGCAAGGGATTCACGACTTGGTGATCGACAACATGGCAGGAAATCAAATGCTGCGACAACTTACGACTCGATAACTGATTGATCGGATCACGTCCCGCCACGACTGTAACCAAGGCGCTGCTCGGGAGGAACACGAGGTAATTTCCTACAACTTTAATTTTTTTTATTAAAAAAATAGAAAAAAAATCAGCAAGTAAAAATGGAAAGAGAGAAAAAGATGGGTGCCTAAAAGAAAAAAATATATATATAATAAAAAATAAAATATTCGGAGTTTCAACGACGAAAAGGTGGAAAGTACATCACCTCTACCGCGGCCGCAGTCACACCCGCTGTGACGAAAAACCGAAACGAAGGCGAAAGGAGGCTGAATAGATGTCGCGACCGAGACAAAAAGGTCGCGATCGCGATTTAGCCCCAGTAAAGATGTCGCGATCGCGACATGTACATCACGATCAAGATGACGGTGATTTAGTTTCCGAAAAATTGACGAAAAGGATCACGACCGCGACCATTATCGCGATCGCGACTTGGTCCCAGTTTGCCAGAATCTTCAACGTCGCGATCGCGACCCAGTGATCACGACCGCGACTCTACTACAGTGCATGTTGATGACGATCGCGACCCTCCGTTATACTCCGAGAAAACCACCTCCACCACCTCTCGGGCCCATATTAGTAGGTTTTTCTTTCCCTTCCTTTTCTATCGAGTCCTCTTTTACAGCATTGAGTACAATGCGTTGTTCAAGTATGGAGAGGGTGATTAGACCTATTTTATGTGTTCGAAGTTATTTTATGAAGTTGGTCGTATATTGAGTATGTGGTGAGGATGGTTGGAGACTTTGATGAGATGTTTTATGATGAAGTCTGTATTTGATGAGTTTAGTTGGAAAAGTTTGACCGAAAAAAATCAACGAAAAGAGACGAAAAAATCGAAAATAGACGAAAAAAATAAAAAAAAATCCTGGGATAGGTCGAAAAGCCGAAAGTGCGATATAAGTAATAAGCAGGTAGTCCATGCGGCTCTAGGCCGGAAAATAATTGGACTTGAGAGATGTGAGTATTGATGAGTCTTGAAAAGAATAGAGAGTGTCCGGTTAAAACCTGAAAGGGCGCCAGAGCAAGAATTGGAGTGTAAAAGAAAGGTGTCTTAGGATAGTTACTTTCTTCTACATTATTTAATGGCGTTGTGACATAAGAAGGGTGCTTGAAGGATTGTTCAGGACATAGGATTCACCAGGCAGGACAAGGAGTTAGTATTGCCTATTTACCTTTCTTTTCACCACTTTTGAGCTATATTGTTGATTCATGTTACACTATCTTTCCTATTTCACATTTTTGTTACATTTTCATGGCGATTGTATTAGATTAGGGATTAGATTCTTATCTTGGAGTTTGATGCATATTGTTGTGGTTGTGCTATGCGGATTTTTGACTTAGGATTGGTGGTTGTTGGCATGATGTTTATACATATTTAGTGGTTTAGGGTCATCAATATGAAGGGAGGAATAAGAAGTGTTGTAGCGAGTGGGTGACTCGAGTTTATTTGTTATATCTTTGTACCCTTTGTACTTTTAGAGGAGATTAGGACTTTACTTGTGCATTATTGAATAATGTTACTTGGATTTGATGGATTTTATCTTTGGAGTGGCGACGGAGAAGTAGTGTTATAAGGGAGGAAAAGGGTAGGTCACCTTGGAGAGATAAGGAGCTTAGACCGGGAGTAGGTTAGTGATACTTGTTACACACTTGGAGTTTGTAGATATATAACCGTTAGTGGATCCTCCCGTGCTTACTGCAGACCTTTGAGCTATTGGAGGGGTGAGCGACATTTTGCTTACTCGAGGACGAGCAAGGTTTAAGTATGGGGAGGTTTGATCGAGAGATTTCATACGGTGTAACTAAAGGTTATTAGTAGAGTTTTATGGGTGTTTAGGAGCCTTAAGAGAGCAATTCCGAAATCCGGCATAAAAAGCATACTATATGGATTTACGGAGGTTCGAGAGCATATGTGGTACTACTATGGAGCCGGAGCAAGTACCAAGAGAAGAGGGTCGAAGACGCGCTTCGACCATTGAAGAGAAGAGAAGAAGTGTTGAGATATTAAGCTGAATTCGGATGGCTCTTTCTCCCTTATCCGATGTCTGATTGAGGTGATTCCAATTCTAGGAGTTAGATATTGAAGTCTTTTTGATTACCTCAAAATATGAGCTCAATCGGAGAAGTCAGCCAGGAGTTATGGCAATTCTACAAATGTCACTTTTCTGCAGAAGTGTAACCGCGACTGCGGGTGGAACTACCGCGGCCGCGGGTCTCGGCGAGCTTAATGGGCCGAAATATCTTATTTTTGGCCGAGATGTTTATTGTTCCAACCAATTTATTTGTTTTAGTTATTTTATTTCTTTCCTTCTTATTTTTCTAAGACTTATATATAGTTTAGGTTTTATTGTGAAGAGATTCTCTCCCCACTTTCTTCCCTCTTGCCTCCATTCTAGTTTAGCCATTGTTATAGGAAAGGTTTTTGAGAATTCGAACACTTATATTCTAAGTTTAATTCCAGGATTGTTTTATGATCTCTTGTGCTTTATTGTCTATTGATTGATCTGATTTTATCTAGGTTGCAAACTAGGTTGATTATTATCCATCATATTGCTAGGCTTGATAATTCGATCTGAAAAGTCTTGTATTTTTTAGGTAGCAATCAGAATTAGAATAGACTATTTGCGAGTGCTTATTTTGTGAGATTATAAACTTGTGTCGAGTATCGATGATTTGCCAGTGGTATTGCATAGGCCTACATATCTTTGATCTTTATGCTGTTGCGCTTTTGAACCTTAGGATTTCTTTGGTTATTGCTTACAACAAGGGTTCTAGGACTATTTGGACTAGTTGCTATTTACGAACAAAGAGTAGGACAACCGAATTAATTAATTAATTCATAATATAAGTTAGTAGAATTCGATGATCAACATTCCATAAGAACAATGCGTTGATGCTAGAAGGAGTGAGTTTCATATCCATAATTGTTTACAACCCAACATTCTTTGTTTGTTTACTTGTTTAGTTTAGTTAAGATCATACATAAAAAAAACCCAATTGTTACTATATGGTTTCTTCATAATTAGAAAAAACTATCGTTCTGGCTCTCTTGGGATTCGACCCCTTCTTACCGCTTTACTAGGGGATTTATTAAGTTTCGTATCTTTGATAGAAACAACGACCGTTTTACGCCTGTCAAATTTTGGCGCCGTTGCCGGGGAGCCAACTGTTATAGTTTATTTGTTTTGTGTTACTACACTAGTGTGGACCTATCTTATGGTCCACACTCGCGTTAATGTTCCAGATTTATTTGTTTACAATCCAGAAATAGAGCGGACGTTTTTTGCAGACTTTACGGCAAGGGATTCACGACTTGGTGATGACAACATGGCTGGAAATTAAATGCTGCGACAACTTACGACTCGATAACTGATTGATCGGATAACGTCGCGCCACGACGGTAACCAAGGCGCTGCTCGGGAGGCAACACGAGGTAATTTCCTACAACTTTAATTATTTTTTTATAAAAAATAGAAAAAAAAATCATGCAAGTAAAAATGGAAAGAGAGAAAAAGATGGGTGCCTGAAATAATAAAAAATATATATAATAAAAAATAAAATATTCGGAGTTTCAACGACGAAAAGGTGGAAAGTACATCACCACTACCGCGGCCGCGGTCAGACCCGCTGTGACGAAAAACCGAAACGAAGGCGAAAGGAGGCTGAATAGATGTCGCGACCGAGACAAGCAGGTCGCGATCGCGATTTAGCCCCAGTAGAGATGTCGCGATCGCGACATGTACATCACGATCGAGATGACGGTGATTTAGTTTCCGAAAAATTGACGAAAAGGATCACGACCGCGACACATTATCGCGATCGCGACTTGGTCCCAGTTTGCCAGAATCTTCAACGTCGCGATCGCGACCCAGTGATCACGACCGCGACTCTACTACAGTGCATGTTGATGACGATCGCGACCCTCCGTTATACTCCGAGAAACCACCTCCACCACCTCCGGGCCCATATTAGTAGGTTTTTCTTTCCCTTCCTTTTCTATCGAGTCCGCTTTTACAGCATTGAGTACAATGCGCTGTTCAAGTATGGGAGGGTGATTAGACCTATTTTATGTGTTCGAAGTTATTTTAAAGTTGGTGATATATTGAGTATGTGGTGAGGATGGTTGAGACTTTGATGAGATGTTTTATGATGGAGTCTGTATTTGATGAGTTTTAGTTGGAAAAGTTTGACCGAAAAAATAGACAGAAAAAAATCAACGAAAAAAAACCGAAAAAGAGACGAAAATATCGAAAAATAGACGAAAAAAATATAAAAAAATAAAAATAAATCCTAGGATAGGTCAAAAACCCGAAAGGGCGATCTAAGTAATAAGCAGGTAGTCAATGCGGCTCTAGGCCGGGAAATAATGGGACTTGAGAGATGTGAGTATTGATGAGTCTTGAAAAGAATAGAGAGTGTCCGGTTAAAACCTGAAAGGGCGCCAGAGCAAGAATTGGAGTGTAAAAGAAATGAGTGTCTTAGGATGGTTACTTTCTTCTACATTATTTAATGGCGTTGGTGACATAAGAAGGGTGCTTGAAGGATTGTTCGGGACATAGGATTCACCAGGCAGGACAAGGAGTTAGTATTGCCTATTTACCTTTCTTTTCACCACTTTTGAGCTATATTGTTGATTCATGTTACACTATCTTTCCTATTTCACATTTTTGTTACATTTTCATGGCGATTGTATTATATTAGGATTAGATTCTTATCTTGGAGTTTGATGCATATTGTTGTGGTTGTGCTATGCGGATTTTTGACTTAGGATTGGTGGTTGTTGGCATGATTTTTATACATATTTAGTGGTTTAGGTCATCAATATGAAGGGAGGAATAAGAAGTGTGTAGCGAGTGGGTGACTCGAGTTTATTTGTTATATCTTTGTACCCTTTGTACTTTTAGAGGAGATTAGGACTTTACTTGTGCATTATTGAATAATGTTACTTGGATTTGACGAATTTTATCTTTGGAATGGCGACGGAGAAGTAGTGTTATAAGGAGGAAAAGGGTAGGTCACCTTGGATAGATAAGGAGCTTAGACCGGAGTAGGTTAGTGATACTTGTTACACACTTGGAGTTTGTAGATATATAACTGTTAGTAGATCTCCCGTGCTTACTGCAGACCTTTGAGCTATTGGAGGGGTGAGCGACATTTTGCTTACTCGAGGACGAGCAAGGTTTAAGTATGGGGAGGTTTGATAGAGAGATTTCATACGGTGTAACTAACGGTTATTAGTAGAGTTTTATGGGTGTTTAGGAGCTTGAAGAGCGCAATTCCGAAATCCAGCATAAAAGCATATTATATGGATATACGGAGGTTCAAGAGCATATGTGGTACTACTATGGAGCCGGAGCAAGTACCAAGAGAAGAGGGTCGAAGACGCGCTTCGACCATTGAAGAGAAGAGAAGAAGTGCTGAGATACTAAGCTGAGTTCGGATTGCTCTTTCTCCCTTATCCGATGTCTGATTGAGGTGATTCCAATTCTAGGAGCTAGATATTGAAGTCTGTTTGATTACCTCAAAATATGAGCGCAATCGGAGTTCTGAGCCAGGAGTTATGGCCATTCTACAAATGTCACTTTTCTGCAGAAGTGTAACCGCAACTGCGGGTGGAACTACCGCGGCCGCGGGTCTCGGCGAGCTTAATGGGCCGAAATCTCTTATTTTTGGCCTAGATGTTTATTGTTCCAACCAATTTATTTGTTTTAGTTATTTTATTTCTTTTCTATCTTATTTTATAAGACTTATATATTGTTTAGGTTTTATTGTGAAGAGATTCTCTCCCACTTTCTTCCCTCTTGCCTCCATTCTAGTTTAGCCATTGTTATAGGAAAGGTTTTTGAGAATTCGAACACTTATATTCTAAGTTTAATTCCAAGATTGTTTATGATCTCTTGTGCTTTATTGTCTATTGATTGATCTTGATTTTATCTAGGTTGCAAACTAGGTTGATTATTATCCATCATATTGCTAGGCTTGATAATTCGATCTGAAAAGTCTTGTATTTTTTTAGGTAGCAATCAGAATTAGAATAGACTATTTGCGAGTGCTTATTTTGTAGAGATTATAAACTTGTGTCGAGTATCGGTGATTTGCCAGTGGTATTGCATAGGCCTACATATCTTTGATCTTTATGCTGTTGCGCTTTTGAACCTTAGGATTTCTTTGGTTATTGCTTACAACAAGGGTTTCTAGGACTATTTGGACTAGTTGATATTTACGAACAAAGAGTAGGACAACCGAATTAATTAATTAATTCATAATATAAGTTAGTAGAATTCGATGATCAACATTCCATAAGAACAATGCGTTGATGCTAGAAGGAGCGAGTTTCATATCCATAATTGTTTACAACCCAACATTCTTTGTTTGTTTACTTGTTTAGTTAGTTAAGATCATACATAAAAAAACCAATTGTTACTATATGGTTTCATAATTAGAAAAACTATCGTTCTGGCTCTCTTGGGATTCGACCCCTTCTTACCGCTTTACTAGGGGATTTATTAAGTTGGGTATCTTTGATAGGAACAACGACCGTTTTACGCCTGTCAAATTTTTGGCGCCGTTGCCGGCGATCCAATTGTTATAATTTATTTGTTTTTGTGTTACTACACTAGTGTGGACCTATCTTATGGTCCACACTCGCGCTAATGATCCAGATTTATTTGTTTACAATCCAGAAATAGAGCGGACGTTTTTGCAGACTTTACGGCAAGGGATTCACGACTTGGTGATGACAACATGGCTGGAAATCAAATGCTGCAACAACTTACGACTCGATAACTGATTGATCAGATCACGTCGCGCCACGACGATAACCAAGGCGCTGCTCGGGAGGCAACACGAGGTAATTTCCTACAACTTTAAATTTTTTTTTTATAAACAAATAGAAAAAAATCAGGCAAGTAAAAATGGAAAGAGAGAAAAAGATGGGTGCCTGAAATAAAAATATATATATATAATAAAAAATAAAATATTCGGAGTTTCAACGACGAAAAGGTGGAAAGTACATCACCACTACCGCGGCCGCGGTCAGACCCGCTGTGACGAAAAACCAAAACGAAGGCGAAAGGAGGCTGAATAGATGTCGCGACCGAGACAAGAAGGTCACGATCGCGATTTAGCCCCAGTAGAGATGTCGCGATCGCGACATGTACATCACGATCGAGATGACGGTGATTTAGTTTCCGAAAATTGACGAAAAGGATCACGACCGCGACACATTATCGCGATCGCGACTTGGTCCCAGTTTGCCAGAATCTTCAACGTCGCGATCGCGACCCAGTGATCACGACCGCGGACTCTACTACAGTGCATGTTGATGACGATCGCGACCCTCCGTTATACTCCGAGAAACCACCTCCACCACCTCCGGGCCCATATTAGTAGGTTTTTATTTTCCTTCCTTTTCTATCGAGTCCTCTTTTACAGCATTGAGTACAATGCGCTGTTCAAGTATGGGGAGGGTGCTTAGACCTATTTTATGTGTTCGAAGTTATTTTATGAAGTTGGTCGTATATTGAGTATGTGGTGAGGATGGTTGAGACTTTGATGAGATGTTTTATGATGGAGTCTGTATTTGATGAGTTTTAGTTGGAAAAGTTTGACCGAAAAAAATAGACAGAAAAAAACGAAAAAGAGACGAAAAAATCGAAAATAGACGGAAAAAATATTAAAAAATAAAAATAAATCCTAGGATAGGTCGAAAACCCGAAAGGGCGATCTAAGTAATAAGCAGGTAGTCCATGCGGCTCTAGGCCGGGAAATAATTGGACTTGAGAGATGTGAGTATTGATGAGTCTTGAAAAGAATAGAGAGTGTCCGGTTAAAACCTGAAAGGGCGCCAGAGCAAGAATTGGAGTGTAAAAGAAAAGTGTCTTAGGATATTTACTTTCTTCTACATTATTTAATGGCGTTGGTGACATAAGAAGGGTGCTTGAAGGATTGTTCGGGACATAGGATTCACCAGGCAGGGACAAGGAGTTAGTATTGCCTATTTACCTTTCTTTTCACCACTTTTGAGCTATATTGTTGATTCATGTTACACTATCTTTCCTATTTCACATTTTTGTTACATTTTCATGGCGATTGTATTATATTAGGAATTAGATTCTTATCTTGGAGTTTGATGCATATGGTGTGGTGTGTGCTATGCGGATTTTTGACTTAGGATTGTTGGTTGTTGGCATGATGTTTATACATATTTAGTGGTTTAGGTCATCAATATGAAGGGAGGAATAAGAAGTGTTGTAGCGAGTGGGTGACTCGAGTTTATTTGTTATATCTTTGTACCCTTTGTACTTTTAGAGGAGATTAGGACTTTACTTGTGCATTATTGAATAATGTACTTGGATTTGACGGATTTTATCTTTGGAGTGGCGATGGAGAAGTAGTGTTATAAGGAGGAAAAGGGTAGGTCACCTTGGAGAGATAAGGAGCTTAGACCGGAGTAGGTTAGTGATACTTGTTACACACTTGGAGTTTGTAGATATATAACCGTTAGTAGATCTTCCCGTGTTTACTGCAGACCTTTGAGCTATTGGAGGGGTGAGCGACATTTTTCTTACTCGAGGACGAGCAAGTTTAAGTATGGGGAGGTTTGATAGAGAGATTTCATACGGTGTAACTAACGGTTATTAGTAGAGTTTTATGGGTGTTTAGGAGCTTGAAGAGCGCAATTCCGAAATCCGGCATAAAGCATATTTGTATGGATTTACGGAGGTTCGAGAGCATATGTGGTACTACTAGGAGCCGGAGCAAGTACCAAGAGAAGAGGGTCGAAGACGCGCTTCGACCATTGAAGAGAAGAGAAGAAGTGTTGAGATATTAAGCTGAGTTCGGATGGCTCTTTCTCCCTTATCCGATGTCTGATTTAGGTGATTCCAATTCTAGGAGTTAGATATTTAAGTTTGTTTGATTACCTCAAAATATGAGCGCAATCATAGTTGTGAGCCAGGAGTTATGGCAATTCTACAAATGTCACTTTTCTGTAGAAGTGTAACGCGACTGCGGGTGGAACTACCGCGGCCGCGGGTCCCGGCGAGCTTAATGGGCCGAAATCTCTTATTTTTGGCCGAGATGTTTATTGTTCCAACCAATTTATTTGTTTTAGTTATTTTATTTCTTTTCTATCTTATTTATAAAGACTTATATATAGTTTAGGTTTTATTGGGAAGAGATTCTCTCCCACTTTCTTCCCTCTTGCCTCCATTCTAGTTTAGCCATAGTTCTAGCAAAAGTTTTTGAGAATTCGAACACTTTATATTCTAAGTTTAATTCCAGGATTGTTTTATGATCTCTTGTGCTTTATTGTCTATTGATTGATCTTGATTTTATCTAGGTTGCAAACTAGGTTGATTATTATCCATCATATTGCTAGCTTGATAATTCGATCTGAAAAGTCTTGTCTTTTTAGGTAGCAATCAGAATTAGAATAGACTATTTGCGAGTGCTTATTTTGTAGAGATTATAAACTTGTGTCGAGTATTGGCGATTTGCCAGTGGTATTGCATGGGCCTACATATCTTTGATCTTTATGCTGTTGCGCTTTTGAACCTTAGGATTTCTTTGGTTATTGCTTACAACAAGGGTTTCTAGGACTATTTGGACTAGTTACTATTTACGAACAAGAGTAGGACAACCGGATTAAATAATCAATTAATAATATAAGTTAGTAGAATTCGATGATCAACATTCCATAAGAACAATGCGTTGATGCTAGAAGGAGCGGGTTTCATATCCATAATTGTTTACAACCCAACATTCTTTGTTTGTTTACTTGTTTAGTTAGTTAAGATCATACATAAAACCCCCCAATTGTTACTATATGGTTTCATAATTAGAAATAAACTATCGTTCTGGCTCTCTTGGATTCAACCCTTCTTACCGCTTTACTAGTGGATTTATTAAATTGGGTATCTTTGATAGGAACAACGACCGTTTTACGCCTGTCAAATTTTGGCGCCGTTGCCAGGAGCCAACTGTTATAGTTTATTTCTTTTTGTGTTACTACTCTAGTGTGGACCTATCTTATGGTCCACACTCGCGCTAATGATCCAGATTATTTGTTTACAATCCAGAAATAGAGCGGACGTTTTTTGCAGACTTTACGACAAGGGATTCACGACTTGGTGATCGACAACATGGCTGGAAATCAAATGTTGTGACAACTTACGGCTCGATAACATATTGATCGGATCACGTCGGGCCACAACGGTAACCAAGGCGCTGCTCGGGAGGCAACCCGAGGTAATTTCCTACAACTTAATTTTTTTTATAAAAAAAATAGGAAAAAAAATCAGGCAAGAAAAAATGGAAAGAGAGAAAAAGATGGGTGGATGAAATAAATATATATATATAATAAAAAATAAAATATTCAGAGTTTCAACGACGAAAAGGTGGAAAGTACATCACCAATACCGCGGCCGCGGTCAGACCCGCTGTGACGAAAAACCACCGAAACGAAGGCGAAAGGAGGCTGAATAGATGTCGCGACCGAGACAAGAAGGTCGCGATCGCGATTTAGCCCCAGTAGAGATGTCGCGATCGCGACATGTACAACACGATCGAGATGACGGTGATTTAGTTTCCAAAAAATTGACGAAAAGGATCACGACCGCGACACATTATCGCGATCGCGACTTGGTCCCAGTTTGCCAGAATCTTCAACGTCGAGATCGCGACCCAGTGATCACGACCGCGACTCTACTACAGTGCATGTTGATGACGACCGCGACCCTCCGTTATACTCCGAGAAACCACCTCCACCGCCTTCGGGCCCATATTAGTAGGTTTTTCTTTCCCTTCCTTTTCTATCAGTCGAGTCTCTTTTGCAGCATTGAGGACAATGGCGTTGTTCAAGTATGGGGAGGGTGATTAGACCTATTTTATGTGTTCGAAGCTACTTTATGAAGTTGGTCGTATATTGAGTATGTGGTGAGGATGGTTGAGACTTTGATGATATGTTTTATGATGGAGTCTGTATTTGATGAGTTTTAGTTGGAAAGTTTGATTGAAAAATACACGGAAAAAAATCAACGAAAAAAAAACGAAAAAGAGACGAAAAATCGAAAAATAGACGAAAAAATATTAAAAAATATAAAAAATCCTGGGATAGGTCGAAACCCGAAAGGGCGATCTAAGTAATAAGCAGTAGTCCATACGGGCTCTAGGCCGGGAAAATAATTGGACTTGAGATATGTGAGTATTGATGAGCCTTGAAAAGAATAGAGAGTGTCCGGTTAAAACCTGAAAGGGCGCCAGAACAAGAATTGGAGTGTAAAAGAAATGAGTGTCTTAGGATGGTTACTTTCTTCTACATTATTTAATGGCGTTGGTGACATAAGAAGGGTGTTTGAAGGATTGTTCGGGACATAGAATTCACCAGACCGGACAAGGAGTTAGTATTGCCTATTTACCTTTCTTTTCACCACTTTTGAGCTATATTGTTGATTCATGTTACACTATCTTTCCTATTTCACATTTTGTTACATTAACATGGCGATTGTATTAGATTAGGATTAGATTCTTATCTTGGAGTTTGATGCATATTGTTGTGGTTGTGCTATGAGGATTTTTGACTTAGGATTGGTAGTTGTTGGCATGATGTTTATACATATTTAGTGGTTTAGGTCATCAATATGAAGGGAGGAATAAGAAGTGTTGTAGCGAGTGGGTGACTCGAGTTTATTTGTTTATATTTGTGTACCCTTTGTACTTTTAGAGGAGATTAGGACTTTACTTGTGCATTATTGCATAATGTTACTTGGATTTGACGGATTTTGTCTTTGGAGTGGCGACATAAGAAGTAGTGTTATAAGGAGGAAAAGGGTAGGTCACCTTGGAGAGATAAGAGCTTAGACAGAGTAGGTTAGTGATACTTGTTACACACTTGGAGTTTGGAGATATATAACCGTTAGTTGATCTTCCCGTGGCTTACCGCAGACCTTTGAGCTATTGGAGGGGTGAGCGACATTTTTCTTACTCGAGGACGAGCAAGGTTTAAGTATGGGGAGGTTTGATAGAGAGATTTCATACGGTGTAACTAACGGTTATTAGTAGAGGTTTTATGGGTGTTTAGGATCTTGAAGAGCGCAATTTCCGAAATCCGGCATAAAAAGCATATTATATGGATTTACGGAGGTTCGAGAGCATATATGGTACTACTATGGAGCCAGAGCAAGTATATTAGTTGAGCTTTAATCGTCTTGTTAAAGATTAATCTATTTCTCTTTGTTTTGATGATAACAAAATAATATGTTAATCTCTTAGTGTTTTTAAGCCTTCCCAGGTCATTGCCATATTTGTAAGGATGCGCTTAAGTCACTTAGAGATGCGCTTGACTGGTCACAGTCGCGCTTAACACCAAGCGGAGAAAGTAAGTTTCGCAACGGTGTTTAATAAATCCATTCAAGACCTAGAAGTAAGAGTGATCGAGCTTCGAGGGCGTAGAGACGCTCTTGAAAGAAGTTGAAGAAAGTTGACCACGAGGTTCCACTGAAGCTTAGGGTGCGTCAGAGCGCAGAAGAACAAATCCACACGCTTTGAAGGCTGATAAAGAGGGAGAGTGCAAGTTGTGTGCACAGGAAGGTGCGAGAAGACTTTACACTCTTTGGGACGCTACTCCAGGATCGCCAGCGTGGCAGGAGTTTGTTAGAGCTTGAAGCACACGGATTGCTTATGTGGCGTGGATCAACACATGAAGAACCAAAACCAATTCACTCCCAAGCCGTTGATTAATTCTGGTGAAGTGATCAAGGCACACGGATTGATGAGGTGGCATTGTGCTTAGTCTTTGTTTGTTACACAAATTGAGTTATAGGTTTAGCTTAAGGATTGTGTATAAATAGGAGTACTATTGCATTCACTCCATAATTGTTTACAACCCAACATTCTTTGTTTGTTTACTTGTTTAGTTAGTTAAGATCACACATAAAAAAAAACAATTGTTACTATATGGTGTTCATAATTAGAAATAACTATCGTTCTGGCTCTCTTGGGGTTCGACCCCTTCTTACCGCTTTACTAGTGGATTTATTAAGTTGTGTATCTTTGATAGGAACAACGATCGTTTTACGCCTGTCAAATAGCTTAGTCATCATCACTACTTCTTGGTCTTCTTCATTTTCTGACTATTATTGTCCTCAACCTTTTGAAGTACACGAGTGAGCTTGAAAGCGACTCATTGGGTTTCTCTAGATGCTATTGTCTCCTTTTGATCTTCAGCTTCATGCACTCTTAATTTACCAGCAAGTACAAATGCATGCAAAGCTTTCGTTTCTTTGGTCATTAGCATTATTCGTTTAGTTGTATCAAACTTAGAGTTAACACCATGGATAAAAGCGAGAGTGAGTTCCCAGGGTTCTACCTTAAGTCCCGCGGAGGAAATCTTATTATATAATACCTGGAACTGTGACTGATAATCTGAGACAGACTCGCTTTCTCCCATCTTAAACGAATGAAAGTCCTTTGAAGCTCAAATCGGTTATTGTTCTTCATATCCTTGTTGCCGTTGTGCATATCGGTGATAGTGTGCCACATGAGCTTGGTAGAAGATAGAGACATGATCTTGTCGATGTCCTTTTGTGAGAGAGTATTGAGGATGAGTTGCTTCACCTTGGAATTCTTCTCTAGCATAGAATACTCAACTTGTCCCCATGTGTATGTGTCGGTTTCTTCTTTGAGAGTTTCTTCAACTTTTTCAATGATTCTCCAACATTGACAGGAATTTTGTTGGATGTAGTTCTTACTCATAGTGAGCAACCATTCTAGTTCACCCTCATCTAAGATATGTGGCTTAGCCAAAGAGATCCCTAGGTTGAAGATGTGTTTTCGTTGCCCATGATTCAAACTAGAAAATAGGAATCAAATATGTCCAGATTGAGCAACCTAAGCTTTGATACCAATTGTGTGTTTTGACGAATTAAGGATCGAGATAAAATCGAGTGTAACAAGATATATGCATGAATGTTACACTTACTCTATATCAATGATAAAAAGCTATTAAGCTAGAATCCAAATAATATCTCTCAATAGAGCAAGTAAATATAGAAGTGATTCGCTTGTTGAAAACGTTTATAGAGTAGCTTAAATCGACTAGCTCTCTTATGAAAGAGTAGCTCGATTGACTAGCTTTAGTGTTTAAGATATGCAGAAGTTAAAAACACATAAAAGTGAGTCTGTTTCCCTCAAGTAAGCGCAGCACGCTACAAAGCGAGTGTGCTATAAATGCAGAATAAAGAGGGAAAGCCACAATATGAACCTTAGATGGTTAAATGAAAGGTTCAGCTCAATATGCACAAAGAGACTTGGTAAAGTGAGAACTCTTAGCAATAATACATGCCCGGGATGAAACTCACCAATATATTGATTATAATGAGCAGAGGATTACAAGGCCTTATAACACTCCATTCACTACAATCGTGTTTAGCTCACTAGAAGGTATGTCGCTCTCAAGTTGTATAGACGACACTCGCTCCCTTAGAGATCACCATTTTGCCCCAAACACTCAACCTTACTAACTTCCCAGCTTTCAGTCATGTTGCATCCCCTCCAAGACACTCAACGTACTAACTCCCAAGCTTTCATGATCATGTTGTGTTTGTGCTAGCTAGACTTTCTCTCCCTCGCGAGGTATCCCAAGCTCGTGCGAATGCATACAACTATTTATAGAAATCCTAAACTTATTGCCTAAGTTAGAAAACTCTATACAATATTGCAATAAAGGATATTCCCACCTTGGCAATCTGTGTGACTACTCTACCAGGCAGCTCCTCCACAGATTTTCCTTTTTCTTGAGCAATAAACTTGTAACTCACTCTTGACACGCTGGCATCCGCTCCACACCACTACGCTTCGATTAGTCCATGCTGGCGATCCACGCTCCTCACTCTCCATAGGTAGAAACACATTCGCCTATCTTGGGCTTTATGCCTTTTCCATTGTTAGCCCGAATACTCTACACGTTGGTGTAGCATAAGCCACCTAAACAGATTCACTTCACTTCAATTTATGTAGCGTTGAAGCACTGGATACACTAGCCGACAGCGACTCTCCTCGTCCTTGCGCTAGTCCTTTGCCTTCAACTCTTCTTCACATCTTCACTTCAGAATATTGATTCTTCACCTTAGAGTTGGTTGAGGCTGCATTTGCTATATTCTCTATCTTCGCAAGTCTCAAAGATAGTCTCTATCTTGTGTGCTTGGTCAAAGAGACTCTCTTGGCTTCTTAATCTATTCCTGTAATGCTTAGAAAACACAAAATAGATCAAATGTATTGTTTATCATCATCAAAACAAAAGGAGTGATTTGTCTGAGAAAGCTCAAACTAACAAGATGGTTGTATACGCTGGATGTTGGTGCATGTCGGGCTCAGCAGGTTTGTAAACGAGTCCCGCACCCACCTACGTCAGCTGGACGCGGGAGTTTCTCATTACTTTCCGCGTTGATGAGCATAGACGCATCACATTTTAGTTAGGTGGGCATGAGCTTGCACTATCACTTTCTAATCTATGAAGCGTATTCGGAATTACCGCCACATCATTGGCATTGGCAGAAGAAGAGCATGGTCCTTACGAGTTCTATCTCCGGTCTACGGGTGTGAACTATGATACATCGGTCACCAAATACAACTACCAGTGGTCACACCCATGCCTTCGTCTCAACCACAAGGTGATTTGGATGGCATTTTTCGGACACGCGGAGGTGAACAAGATCTCAACCAAGGATTTGGAGGCTATGTGGACATTTACGCGTAATGGAAACGCGATTATAGACTGGGCAGAACTTTTCTTGATAGCTTGTGAGAAGTTTCAGGGCCAAATTGGAGGAAAGATATACATCGAGGCATGATTACTCTGATTAGTGACGCATTTGGCATTCCGCGCTCGATGGATGAGGAGCTTGTTTGCCGCACATACCGGTTCACTTCCGGTTGTATGCGGGATTTCAAAATAATGAGGTCCATGTTGTCTATGTTGAGGGACCTCTGTACGGATTCCACCTCCCGCGTATGGTCTACACGTATTTATTTGGAAACCAAAATGCCCATTCGTTCGAGCTGCCTAGGCATGACCCTTCCATATCCGAGATTAGATTACATTGGGTGGGACTTCCGTGCGATTGATGGGATTTACTTCCCACCTCCTCCTCCTCCGGCACCTGAGAACGCACCTGTACCTATGGATAATGACTATGGCCGCATGACCTATGAGAGGGTGAAAGACTTGGACAGTTCTTCACGACCTTTACCGGGAGTTAAGGATACTCGTTGGATGGGTAGGACGTCCAATGGGTTCGACAGACGGAGAAGATGGCACTGTTGATGCAGCAGATGCAACAGTGGGACGCTTTTGTTAGGTCCCACTACCCAGACCTTAACCACCACTGCCACCACACCAGTAGTGATATTCTTATATTCACCCCTTGCTCTTTGTTTATGTCTGATATTCGCATTGAGGACAAGTCTTAGTTTAAGTGTGGGGAGGTGGATTTATATCGTTATTTGTACATATTCTCTATAAATCTGAAATTTTTAAAAAATATTAAAAGAGCATAAATGTTAAATAGAGCCAAAATTAAATCATGTGATGAGTGAAAACTTTTCGGATCGCTCAAGTAATAAGCAGATAATCTGGATGGCATTAGGCCTGGAAAAAAGAGATTCTTGAGAATTGTGAGGTGGGTGAGATCATTTTTAAGAGTGTTAAGTGAAAACCCGAGAGGGCTTCTAAGCAAGAACTGGAGTGAAAAGAAATTGAGTTATGAGGATGGTTCTTTTCTATATTTCTGGCAGCGGAGACATAAGTGTTGGAGTATAGGAGTGTTCAGGTTCACAAGGAGAGATAATGTGTAGATTTTACTTTTACTGTTACCTCTCATTGAGCTGACATGATTAGATCTCTTAGTGGAGTTTCTAGATCTTTATTGTCATATCTTAGAGGTACTTTTTATGACTATTTTTATTATGGAGATTTGTGGAGCATTATTGGTGATGGTATGGAGTAGACACTAGGATTGCACTTCTTTTTCGGTGTTTGATGCATATTGTTGTGGTTGTGCTATGAGGATTTCTTTCTTAAGAATTGGTGGTTGAGTCGCATTTGATAATATGGACACTATTTAATGGAGTAGGTCATTATATGGAGTTCGGAGAGGAGATGTTTAGGCTAGAGTTAGGATTTTTATTTTATTTTTCTTCACCTTTCTTTTAGAGGAGATTTAGGATATTCATGGACATATTATTACGGTGACTTGAACGTCATGGTCACATTCTATGAGTGACTATGTTTTGTGAGGTTGAGAGCATTTCATGTTGAGAGATAGATGATTTGTATATGTTGGGTTGGTTTGGGGAGTGAGCTTATTGGATTTTTACATGATTATCATTGAGATATGGGTGGTATTCTTATTCCAATCGGGACGAGTAGAAGTTCAAGTGGGGAGATCTTTGATGTACACCTCTACGACAGGTATAACAGCATAGTATTAGCATAGTTTTATTATGATATAGAGCATATTTCTGGAGTATTTAGTGCGTATCGCATTACGGCCAAATATATCTCATTTTGGTGTTTTACGAGGAAGCTAGAGACAAAGTAGAGATGGAGTGAAGACGAAGATGCGTGACATTGAAGACCAAAACAAAGCTGAAGGAGTCGGAGACTGATCTTACGGAAGTAACCGCTGATTCAAATCGGCGACCTCCGAAAGAGTTCGCTTATATCTGGAAATTCAAGTTTGCGGCGGCTGCCGAGTCCACTTTGACGACCACCGATTTCAACGCAAGAGAAAACGCGTTATTTTTCCATGTTATCTTTCTGTTAGGATTTTATGGTTTCTAGTTTCGATTTTTGATATTATAAGATTTAACTATTTTTGTTTTAATTAGTTTATTAGTTATCTTCTACTGTAAGGACTGAAAGTTTATATAAAGGCTTCTCCTTTCTTAACCTAAAGAGAGCCAATTTGGGAATTTACGTGGTTTCTTTAAAGCATTTCCCATTTCTTATTTCTCTGTAAGTCAACTATGAGGAATTAATGTCCTCTTTCTTAGTGAAGTATTATGAATTGTTTAATTGGTGATTAATGTGAGTTTGTTCTTAATATCATGAATTTGATTGTTCTTCTCTTGAATGTTTATTATCAATTAGATCATTAGTTTCTTTCTAGATAGATCTCCTAGGATTAATTAGTGTTTCATACAAGGTAGAATAAATTACAGGCGGTCGTCGTGATCTATATCCTTGAAGCAAGCATTAAATTTTTAGAGTCGGTTGATCTAGGAAGGGTGTAGAGAATTGCATGATAGGAACAGAAGTCAATTGCTATTTTTGTTCCAGGTGTTCTTCACTTAATGCATCCATTAGTTTGAACTATAGGTGTACATCGTAGTTAACGAAGTTGGACATGTTTAGTAGATCTAGGTCAGGAATGCTAGATAATTGTTGCATAGGAATATGATCAATTCACTGTTATGTTACTTTATCAACTTGCTATGATCATTATCATCTGTTAAACAAGGATATTCACTTTGCTAAGAGCTTTTCCCATTTAATAGTTTAAAAACACATTTTCAGCGTTTTATTAGTTTTCCAAACCAAAAAACCCTTCTGAATCACAAGTGTTTTACTAAAAATCAAAACAACTTGATAGCTTCATGTGCATGCGACCCTTACTTCCGCTATATTAATAGGATATAGTGTTTGTTAAGTATAAATCTGCGTGATCTTAATCTCGCTATCATTTGCTACAACACTTTATTTATTTACAATCTTTATTTATAATTTTTATGATCGATAAACAAAAATATTATCACCCCTTGTTTATATTAAACATAGAGCCCGTATAATTTAACTGTTTCATTAGACTGCTTCCGATATGGAGGCTTCTGTGCACTAAGTACAGTTAAAAAAACGATCAAAGCTAGACATGCAAGTACGATCCTTTGGGATAGTCTATCAGAAGGAGTATGTAATCAATGTCCAATTTAGTTTCTCAATGCATAGAAAACCACTGCAATCTTAAAATTATTACATAATAATTAAAAAAAAAGAATAAGCCACAGTTACAAACAACAACATGACTAGAAAAATAAACCCAACATATAGAAAATTTTACCATTATAACATTTTTCTCTAAGAGTTCCAAGAGAGTATCAACTTTTGTGTTTGTTCTTCGTGACAAAAACTTTATTCTATGGGTGCTTTCACGCCTTCTAAAGCGAGAATAGATTCTGGGAGAATCCATATCCCATCACCACATATTAGCCCAGACACGACTAGGGATGGTAATGGGTTGGGGATTCCCGCTTTCCGACAGGGAATTCCCGTGACGGTTATGTGGATGGTGATTTTTAATGGGAATGGAGTGGGTATGGGTAGAAAAGAAAATCCCTGCATGGGGATGGGTATGGGACGGGAAATGGTGTCCCCGTCCCGATCCCCTCCCCGACCCTGTTGGGGAATCCCCGATGTGTGGTCCCGTGGAAAATCTCCGATGGGAGAGTCCGTGGGGAATCCACGATGACAACCCCAAAAAAAATATTTTTTCCATGTTTTAAAATTCTCTGTTAAATTATGGTGCTTTTTTGTGTACGTTAATTATATTAGACTTCATTTAAATTTAATTTTTGAATATTTTATTTGTCTTAATTTATTTTTTCCTTGGTAATTGTTAATTACCTTCATTTTTAGATTGATTTGTGTTCATATTTTCAATGGATAGTAGCAAGAAATTTGGAAATATAAACTAGACAACGTGGATGGGGATCCCTGATGGGGATGGCGACCCGATGAGGACGGGTATGGGGAAAATAATAATCCCCCGACGGGGATGGGGACGGGTATGGTGTGGGTTTATATAGGATGCGTAGCTTAAATCTGCTAGCTCTTATAAAAGAGTAGCTCGATAGACTAGCTTAAGTGTTTTATAGATGCGGAAGTTGAAAACACTTTAAAGCGAGTCTAAGTCCCTTTTATAAACACATCACGCTACAAAGCGAGTATGTTTTAAGTGCGGAAATAAAGGGATTTGCCACAATACGAACTTTCAATTGTTAGATAGAAAGTTCAGCTCAATATGCACAAATATTAGGTAAGGTGAGAGCCCTTGGATTAACTCAATCCCGGGATGAAACTCGCCAATATATTAATTATATCAAACAGAGAATTACAATCACTTAAAATTTTCCACTCAATACAATCGCTTTTCAGCTCTATACAAGGTTTCCTCCTATTGCTGCTCTCAAGGTGAATTGACACACTCGCTCCCTCTAACATCACTAGCTTCTCACCCTAAACACTCAATCGTACTCACCGCCTAGCTTTCTAGTCCTGTCATGTTTCTCTAAACACTCAACTATACTCACTTCCAGATTTTCAAATCCTTTTGTGTTTTTCCCTGGGTTGCTTCTCCTAAGCGTCCTAGACTGTTTCTCTCCAATGAAGTTCTCAAGTTTGTGTTCTAACAATTCTCCTATCGCACCTATTTATAGAATTCCAAACTTATTCCCCAAGTAAGGAAAACCTATACAATATTGCAACAAATAAGATCGCCACGTTAGCAATCCGTGTGACCGCTCCACCAAGTAGCTTCACCAGAATTCCACACGCATTTCTTCTTTTCTTGAGCAACTACCCTTGTAACAAACTTTGTCCATGTTGGCAATCCTCTTCACACCATTCCTCACGCTTCCTATTCATCCATCTTGGTGATCCACGCTCCTCACTCTCCATAGGTGGAAGCACATTCGTCTTATCCTGAGCTTCACGTCTTTCCTTTTGCTTGGCCGGATTACTCTACACGCTGGTGCAGGATTCCCACCTGGGACATTCTTCTCTCCACTTGGTTTCACTATAATGATGAAGGAAAGGATTCACTAGCTCACAACGACTCTCTTCGTCACTGTGCTAGTAATTCGCCTTCAACAGACTTCACTTCTTGGTTGATTATTTTCTTCTGTTTTGGTTGCCACTGCCTTAGCGAGACTCGTTGTGTTCGAAAGGCACAAAGCTAGTCTCTATCTTGGTTGCTTGTGTCAAAAATATTCTTTATCTATTAAAGCTATCCATGTAAAGCTCATCAGACACAAGAAACATTAAATATTGTGTTTATCATCATCAAAACAAAAGGAGTGTTTAAGCTGAGCAGGCTTAAACTAACAATTTCCCCCTTTTTAATGATGACAAACACTTAAACAGTGTAAGCACATATATTTTAAAACGTACTCAGTTAAGCCATAAGATATGAAATGAAGCTTAAACTGATACTTGACAGATTGACCAAATCTGCTCAAAATCTTGCTAAAGGCATTTAGCAAGTATACATCTATTTCCCCTTAGACCAAGCTAGTCTAAATTATTCCCAATTAGTCGAATATATTTATCTGTTGTACTTCCCCCTTTTGACATCATCAAATATGCTAGATAATTCATGCAAAGGGAACTAATAGTGGGAAAGGGAAACAAGCTAACTTATTAATCAAACAAATCAAGACATTCAATACAAAATAGCAAGGTGTAACCAAGTAAATAGCGCATGTTTATAGAAGCAAAACAAACACACTATTATCATTTAAAAACAACCTTACACTTTTTAGAGATAGGGGTCCTACGATTACTAGTTAACACTTAAACAAGCAAAAACAAGCATAGAGAGAAGCAAAATAGACACAAGCAATAAACACCCTAACATCGAGTTGTCTGGTAAGAGAAACCAGATTCTGGATGATGTTGCTTTGCTCTTTTTGGCATTCAGTTAAGAGCTGGAGCTGTGTCTGAATCTCAACAAGTCGCTTCTCAACCGTGGAGGTCAGATTCTGGATAGTAGATACAATAACAGAGGAAGACTCGTTGGCGACGGGTCTGGCTAGCTCTCTGGATTGGGTTCTGGAAGAGCTGGCTGCAGGTGGTAGTGACTTGGTCGGCATGGCTACTAGCTCAGTCACCTTTTCCTTAGTGAGGATGTCGTTGACGCTGGTCTCAGATATTGGCTTGTAGAGACCTTTGTTCTTCAGCATACTTGCGATGATGTGCGAGAACGGAAGAGGACTACCATGATGTGCCATGGATAAGACCATGTGAGAGAACATGATCTGGGCAGTGTTAATGAGCTCGCCTTGAAGACATTGAGCCATGATGCAGCAGTCTGATGTAGTCACCAGATCCAGGTTGGTATTGCGAGGAGTAATGTTTTTCACTATGAAGTAGTGAAGAATCCACTTAGGCACTGAGAGATGCTCGGTCTTCAGAGTCGCTAGCACGTTCTTCCCGAAAACTATCTCATTGATCATTGTAGAGCCTCTTGGATTGATCTTCTTGTACAAGCTCCCAAATCCAACCAATGACCCATCCAGGACTGGATCCTGACCAATAGCATGCGCCTTTGACCTTGAAACTCTCCTCAGCTTTGTTGAGCCACATAAAAGTGATAGTGGAAGGCTCGCTAGAAGCTGAAGAAGAATTAGTAATGCGAGAGTAGAACTGCCTTACCAGGTCGAGATCCGCTTTCCTCACTTCAGTCTTGAGCTTATCCCAGTTTTGCATCTTCAATAAATAATGAAACCTATCTGAACCAGAAGCATCCTCTATCGCCTTTAGAATCTCCGGCGGTACAAACAAGGGAGTCAGAAGTCTCGCTTGGTGATGCCTTGAAGGATTTGAGGGAAATCTGGTTGATCGGCCTTGGATTCCTTTTTTAGCCTTCTTCTTGGCTTTCGGCTTTACCTCTTTCTTTCCCTCCTTTGGTGGAGTTGATTCAGCGTTCTCTTCATCTCAAAGCAACTCTCTTCAATAATCTCCTCCATCGTTCACTTGCCAGCAGCTTTAGACGCGCTTTTCGCATCTTTAAGAATTTTATGCTGCTCTGGAGCGAAAGCTTCATCGTCCTCATCTTGAAACGAATCAACTAGAAAAAGAGCAGGCTTGGAAGAAGAAGTGAAATGAAGGTGATCACCTGTCTTTACTGGAGTTATGAAGACCTCTGATTCGACGTTCTCAAGGTCTATCAAAACTTCGCAATCGAAGCTACTGCATATGGGATTGGAATGATTTCCTTGCATGTAGCAGCGATGTGACTTTCACCTATCTCTGGATCTTCAGCAATCAGAGTAGCTTTTTTTCTGGAGATGGTGATAAATGTGGTGAAGGAGAAGGAGTTTCCACCTTCTTTGAAGTCACCGAAGACTCTGTAGATACCTGATAAGCTAAGTGCGGGCGATGCACTATCTCCTCAATATCTCCTCTCCTAACTCGCTCGAGTTCTTCAAGGAGTTGTTCTTTTGTGAGACTGGCAAGAGGTGCTTTGTCGGCCATTGTTAAGTTTTTAGTAGTTGAGGGTTTGGAAAAGATTTCTTTGGCCTTTTGAGGAGCTTGTATTGTGAGAGCGGGTGTAGCGAGAGATGGTTTGGAGATAGCAGAGAGAGAGAGAATATAATGAACACGGTAAAAGTAATTTTGAAGGAATACCAGTGTTTATATCACTTTCCTTCCTCTATAAGATTCTTTTACCAATCATTCCATGAGATCTCGCAACGGCTACTCTTCAACGGCTAGATTACAACGACTTTATTTTAACGCCTAGAATCGCTGAGGCTTGCAACGGCTACATGCAGACTTACTTTTTCTGAAGCACATTTATGAGTGACAAGTGTCTTTGCAATAGAATTGTGGAGCAACAAAAGACGACTCGATGGCAGCTACTATAATGAGTTGTGAAGTCTAAGTGTGGATATTCTGAATCCATTTAGGCTGGATCACTGAGCCACGTAGCCTTTCTGAATCTATTTATGCTAGATCATAGGGCTACATGTCTAGATTTCATTTTTAGAGCCGAAACGTATTGCCTTCCTCATTAAGCAAAACTTCTTCACTAAGCAACCCCAAAAAGCGACTCAGACTGCCTTGGAACGACTCTTACACAATCGCTTGATCATGCTTAGGAGTGTAAAGCAAGTGTATATATGCACCCAATGTATCATTTAAGCACATAAAAGATTAACGGCAAATTCACATATCATAATAAGGGATATGACACGCTCACACTTAGTATTTAATGTAGATATAGCGTATGTGCATATGCACCCAATGTATCATTTAAGCACATAAAAGATTAACGGCAAATTCACATATCATAATAAGGGATATGACACGCTCACACTTAGTATTTAATGTAGATATAGCGTATGTGCATAAGAGGAATACTGCCCACAAAAATGAAAAATTCCTTTTGTGGAGTTAATTAGGAGGTAAGGAAGTTTTACATTAATGTTTAGTCTAGGGACACCGTAGGAATGGATCATTTCTTAGGCACGTAATAAGGCAAGAAGACAATCAACACTCTCTATTTGTGGCACATAAGAAGAGCATGTAGTTTGCTGAGACTATAATCAATAGCTTTCATACAATATACTACCTTAGCCAGATTAGCTTGTGTGAAGATAAGCATGACAATCAAACAAGGAAGCAACACAAATTAACTAAATTTCCCAAAGTAGAATTAAAAAGCGTAATTCATAGTCAAAGTATAGGGGAACATACAGTGCATCTCTTGTTCTTCTAATATGATCAGAAAGAAAACCGAAAAGGCTAAAGGCTCATAAAGATATCCATGTAAAGCGCCTTTAGAGATATGGATTGCAGCTTTGGCTCTTCTGGAAGTATTAGTTATGGTTAAGCGAGTTGAGTAAAAGAATTGCTCTAATCTCCGAAGACTCGCTTGAACCATCTGAGTCTCTCTTTGACAGAATAGATGTAACTTTAACACTGAGTCAAACTCGCGTTGCTAGAAGCTAATACTTATACCACATGATATACACCTCTTGTATGATAAGAATGAAAGAGATGTTTATTAGTTTTTTAACACACTTGATTTCTTCAAATTAGCATTAAAGGAGATATAAGACTCCTTCTACTTGTCAAGAACGAGAGTAGCTTTTAGATATTTCGTTGTACTTTCTACTCTGCATCATTTCCTGCAAGATTAAATCAAGCAAAGTGTTCCAAAAGAAGTTTTGACTTCGAAGGAATGTTAGAGCTAGAGATTCCATAACTGTAAAGTAGAACTTTCATCTTCACAGTTCTAGGAACTCGCTCAGAATAGTCATCATCACAAAAATATGGCACTAGACAAGGTGTACCTTTGTGAGGTAACACTCATTGTGCTCTTGCTTGTTCGTATTTAGCTTGTAAGGGCTTTGTACGTACAGGAAGAATCTTAGATGACTCGCTCAAAGCAAGCTTGTCTTTCTCAAAGCTCGCTTGAAAGAGCTTATCCTCAGATATAGTCATAACAGACTTAGAGGAATCGGAAACTCTCAAATCAAGCTTGTCCTCAGATTGACTTGCTTGATCGAGTACACCCATAGATAAAGAGAGAGGGGTGTAGGAGAAATATCCAGCATAGGTTCTGGTTCAAGGACACTTACCTCAGCTTCAGGTTCAGGAGATAGTTCTGGAACAGATTGAGCGACTGTGAAGCAATTTTCAGGATCTTCACCAACATCGACTTCATCATCAGAATCGCCCCATAAGGTGACAAAGTATTTCCTAGGGGGTGTTTCATATTCTCCTTGTTCTTCTTTTGGATCAACCTTTTCGGTTGGACAATCCTTAGAAAGATGTCCTCTACTTGAGCAATTGTAGCATGTGATGCTTTTGAGGTTAAATGGCTTGTACTCCTTTGGATCTCTATTCTTGGTAGTGATGTCAAACTTCTTCTTGAAGAACCTCTTGACTAGCTTAGTCATCATAACTACTTCCTGGTGTTCTTCATTTTTGGATTCATCATTGTCCTCGACCTTCTAAAGTACACGAGTAAGCTTGAGAGTGAATCCTTGGGTTTCCCTTGATACTAGCGACTCCTTTTGGTCCTCAGTTTATTGCACTCTTACTTTACCAGCAAGCACAGATATAGGCAGACCTTTTGTATCTTTCATCATTAGCATTATTCGTTTAGTTGTGTCAAATTTGGATTTAACACCATGGATGAAAGTGAGAGAGAGTTCCCAGGGTTCTACCTTGAGTCCTGCGGAGGACATCTTATCACATAGAACCTATAATCTAGAGTGATAATCTGAGACAGACTCTCTTTCTCCAATTTTAAAGGAATGGAAGTCCCTTCTGAGCTCGAACCGACGGTTGTTCTTCATATCCTCACTACAACTGTGCATATCTATGATAGCATTCCACATTAGCTTGGCCGTGGTGAAAGACATGATTTTGTCGATGTATTTGTGAGAGAAGGCATTGAGGATGAGTTGATTCGCCTTGGCATTCTTCTCGAGCATAGCATACTCAGTTGGTCCCCATTTGTACGTGTCAGTTTCTTCAGTTATTTTGTCTTCACCTTTTTCAATGATTCTCCAACATTGATAGTCAGTTTGTTGGATATTAGGCATAGGAGTTATTTAATTTAGGGGAAACTAGAACATATGACAGTTAAAGGGCGATGCGTATTACTTGCTCATTGATTAAGGGGGAATTGAAAGCTACTTATTTTCTTAGTTCTATAGTATGCATATGCCAGGATTCTAAGTTTGTCATTATATTCGGCTAGTTTAGATTCAGTAGTTTATTTATTATTATTTACATGCTTTTAGGTAACTAGTTCCCGGTGATTATGCCATAGTATAAATAGCTTAGTTCATTTATCTTTAAACGTGGTTGTTGAACGAGAGAGAAAGAGTTCATCTTGATTTAGGACTTAGGCAATAACAAGGAGAGTTTAGAGAAACTAAGAACTGTGTGTTCGCCTTGTAGTTGTAAGTTCCACGAGAAATCAAATCAACAACATTTTGAAATTGAAGTATTTGTTTGTTCCTAGTCTTGTATTTCCGCACAAAAGTTCAATCTTTAGTTAGGACTAAGATCTTCACGATCCACAATTGGTATCAAAGAAGGATCCAATTACAATATGGCAATGAAGAACTTAGAATTCAACCTAGGCATGTCCCTCAACAAGCCTCACTAGCTTCGAGAAGGAGAACTCGATTGGTGGATGGGAGTGCACACGACGTTCATTCAAACCCAAGACTACCAATGCTGGAAAATCATAGAGCTTGGAGACGAAGTGCTTCCAGAGCTAAAGGAGAGAAAGGATTGGCAACCAGAGCACTATGCCAAGATGGAGAAGAACTCAAAAGCTCGACAACTGATTCTGTATGGACTCACACGCACGGATATTGACAAAGTCATTGGCATACAAACGGCCAAAGAAATGTGGGAAGCGATCATCTCCATACATAGAGGGAGTGAAGATCAGAAGAATACTAGAAAATTCACGCTTCAAAGGGAGTTTCAGTCCTTCAAACAACTCCTTGGGAAGAGTGTGTCAGCATGCCAATCGTGCTTCGCTATTCACATCAACAAGTTAACGGCCTCTGGTGTAACTATTCCTCCCTCAGAGCAGACACTGGCTGTTATCTACGCTATGATCGATAAGTTCGAGCTCACTCGACGAATTGCACTCATGTCTCCAGACTGCAAGAAGCTTCCAGTAGTGGACATATTTGGCAAGTTCTTCGACCAAGAGAATGTTGATTCACTAAAGGGCTTAAAAGTAAAAGAGGATACTCGAACAGCGATAAAGCTCACAAAGGTGCTTGAGAATATGGACATCAATGATGGTGAAGAAGACAAGGACGATGATACAGAAGTTGCTCTCATGACAAAGATGGTCAAGAAGTGGTTCAAGAAGAGAGCTGGACCAGGAAAATCATCATTTTCGGCTAAGCGTGATCTCAAGGAGTATACATGCTATAACTGCCAGGAGAAGGGACATCTTGCCAATACGTACACCAACCCAAAGGTAGAAGCCACCGAGAAGAAGGCACTTTTCTTAGCATGGGGAGAAGAAGATGATGAAGCTGACCTTCATGAAGGATTCCAAGGCAAATGTCTCATGGCTAATGCAGAGACGCTTACTTCTGAGGGAAACTTGAGCAACGAGAACAAATGGTACATAGACAGTGGCTGCTCATGTCACATGACTGGAAACAAGGAAAGACTACGAAGTTTTCAAGAATATGACGGTGGAAGTGTATTGTTTGGTGACAAGAGAGCTAGAGAATTCACCGGACATGGAAAGGTACATCTCAACGACAAGATAAAGATCGAGATGGTGAACTTTGTGGAGAGCTTTCGGTACAATCTCTTAAGTGTAGCTCAACTCGGTGATGAGGGACCGAACGAGGTGACGTTCACAACCTCAAAGTGCCATGTGAGAAATACTATTGTAGAAATTATCTTAAGGGGGAAGCGAGTAAACAACACGTATATATTCGACTCCAGCTTCATTCCAAAGAGTCACCTTTGTCTTGCTACTATAGAAGATCAGAAAAAATTATGGCATCAACGACTAGGGCACGTCAATCTTCATCTTCTATATAAGCTACATGTAAAGGAGCTTGTCGATGGATTGCCTCTCATCAAGATAGACAACATGACTCACTGTGCTAATTTGTCAAGGGAAAGCAAGTCAGAATCTTGTTCAAAGCTAAGCAGAACATCACAACAAAGAAGCCCCTTGAGCTTCTTCATATGGATCTTTGTGGGCCAATGCGTGTTCAAGGCCCTGGTGGAGCACACTACATATTTGTGATCGTCGATGACTAATCTAGGTTCACTTGGACCCTATTCTTGCGTTCCAAGGATCAAGCCTTCTCGCGCTTTATCAAGCTAGTCGCTTTACTCGGGAATTCTCTATCTCTGAAGGTGCGCTCCATAAGACCAGGTCATGAACTGAATTTGAGAACGAAGATATGCTGAGCTACGACATTAAAAGAGGGATTGCTCACAACTTATCAGCCCGTAGGACCCCACAACAGAGCAGAGTGGTTGAAAGAAAGAACCGAGCGTTAGTAGAGATGGCACGCACCATGCTACTTCAAAGTGGAGGCACTCCCTCTCTATGGGATGAAGCGGTGAACATTGCATACTACATCACCAACAGAGCCCTTCTACGGCCCTCACTAGGCAAGACTCCGTACGAGCTGATCAAGCAATACCCTCCAAGCATATCTCATTTCAGGGTATTTGGATGCAAGTGTTACGTGCTGAATAATGGGAAAGATAATTTAGGCAAGTTCGATGCAGGAAGTGATGAATCCATCTTTCTTGGCTATGTCCATGCAAGAAAAGCATACAAGGTGTTTAACCAAAGAACAAGATCTTTAGAGGAAAGCATACATGTAGTGTTTGATGAAGGCGCGTTCCTCTCCTCTTTGTCAAATACCT
Source organism: Phyllobates terribilis (assembly GCF_046119375.1). Classification (NCBI taxonomy): domain Eukaryota; kingdom Metazoa; phylum Chordata; class Amphibia; order Anura; family Dendrobatidae; genus Phyllobates; species Phyllobates terribilis. The sequence goes on along the minus strand of NW_027369608.1, from coordinate 8,983 downwards.
CCGATCCATTCTAAGAAGTCGCCCCCTTAGAAGCTTCCTCGGATATTGATCGAGCCCCTCCTCCTAAAGCCTTAAATCCACTCACCCTTCCCTATATAGCCTCAGTTCCTTCAAGCCCAGACTCAGACAGTGATAACGAAGGGCCCCCCAATTCAGATATTCCTCCAAGAACAGAGCCTCCCACTAGAGCCTTTCAACAACAAGGTGCTCATCCTCCAGAGAACATGCTCACCCCAGTCCACTCTGGGATCCACACTCACTCTCGTGTAGCTCAACTAGCACCTCTGGAGGCAATCGCTGAAGCACTTGATGAAACAACTGAGGAAACCAGCCTCTGTGCTTTCAACGCCTTCGTCTCCCTCACTAAGCCTAAGAACATCAAAGAAGCCATCCTCGATCCAGATTGGGTGGCAGCCATGCAAGAAGAGCTTCATGAGTTTGAGCGGAATAAAGTCTGGTGTCTAGTTCCTAATCCCTCCAATCGCACCATTATAGGCACTCGCTGGATATTTCGCAACAAGCTTGATGATTATGGAGTTGTGGAAGGAACAAAGCACGTTTAGTAGCACAGGGGTACAATCAACAAGAAGGGATCGATTATGACGAGACCTATGCTCTAGTTTCCTGATTAGAGGTCATTTGTCTTTTAATTGCCTTCGCTTCACATAAGGGCTTCAAGCTGTTTCAAATGGGTGTGAAGACGGACTTCCTCAATGGTGTGCTCAACGAAGAAGTGTATGTGAAGCAGCCCACAGGCTTTGAGGACTCGACTCACCCAGAGCACATGTATTTCCTGGACAAGGCCCTCTATGGGTTAAATCAAGCACCAAGGGCAAGGTATGAGTGCCTCTTCGAGTACCTTCTCACCAATAACTACAAAAGGGGAACAATCGACAAGACGCTCTTCATCCAGGAACAAAAGGGCGACATCCTAGTGGTTCAGGTATACGTTGATGATATCATTTTTTGTTCCACTAACATGTCGCTTGTAGAGAAATTCAAAGACGTGATGAGCAACAAGTTCAACATGAGCATGATAGGGGAACTCAACTTCTTTCTTGGACTGCAAGTGGTGCAAAAGGTTGAAGACATTCAAATTCATCAACAAAAGTACCTAAGGGGGATCATAAAAAGTTTGGAATGGACAACAGCAAGCCCCTTCACACTCCAGTGTCCAGATGCACTAAGTTTGATGCAGATCTTAACGGACCAAAGGCGAATGAAACAATCTATACAGGTATGGTAGGATCTTTAATGTACTTAACCGCCTCTAAAGCCGATATTGTTTTTGCAGTGAGTCTTTGTGCACGTTTCCAATCCGATCCAAGGGAGTTGCACGTTGCTATTATCAAGTGTATCCTTCGTTACCTAAAAGGGACTGATAATCTTTGTTTATGGTACCTAAGAACTGCGATTTTACCCTTGTTGGATAGACAGATGCTGACTATGTAGGTTATCTCGCTGATCGAAAGAGCACCTCAGGTATGGCACAATTCCTAGGCCCTTGTCTTGTCTCTTGGGGCTCTCACAAGCAAAACTCAGTAGGTGTGTCCACCACCGAGGCAGAATACATAGCAGCCGCTTCTTGTTGTGCTCAACTCTTATGGCTCAAGCAACATCTCACTGACTTTGGAATTTTGATGGGCTCAATTGAAATAAGGTGTGACAACACAAGCGCGATCAATATCTCCATGAATCTTGTGCATCACTCTCGAACCAAGCACATTGACGTGCGTCACCACTTCCTTAGAGACAATGTGGAGAAGAAGCACATAGAGCTCACCCACTGTAGAACTGAGGATCAAATAGCAGACATTTTCACCAAGGCCTTGAACAAGGAACCATTCATCAAACTCAGACTTCACTTGGGCTTGATCCCCTTTCATTAAGCATCTCCTTCCACGTGAGCCTCTTCCCTTGATCTTGTGTAATTCAGTGCTTCTTTTAATCTTGGGAACTTAGGACTAATACGTGCGTGAACCTAGCTTATACTCTTAGGGGTATTCGTCCCTAGCATGCTCTATGTGATGCTAAATGATAAATGCTTAGTTAGGCCCTCTCTAGGATTGCATTATTGTTTGCTACAATTTGATCCATATGCATGCTATTCAGTTTCAAGCCCTTATATATATGCAAGATGATCGCTTCTTAACCTTATAATCAAGCCCCCCAGATATGATTCGTGCTTATAGGTCAGTCCCTTAGCTTGATCTCAATGTTACGTTCCTTATGACCATATAAGCCACAACTGGGAATATTCCTTGAGATGTCAAAAAGCCTACCTATATATGCTTAGCACTTATTGTTTTTAAAAGAGCTTTGATGTCCCTTTGTGTGTGAGAGATTATTATGTGCTTAAGCGAGTTGAATTATCCTACTGAGAATGGGAACTGAGACACAGCACGTCAGTAAATGGGGACCGAGTAAGTATAAGAGATAACAAGCGCAAATTTTGAAACAACACGTCCTTGGGGACCGAGTAACCTAGAATAGAGTGAAGAGCATATCAGGTTAGGGACCGACAAAATTATAGGGACAGAGCATCTCAACGGTCGACTATCTTCTAGGAACTCATTACTCGCCAGCTCACCAACAGCTACTTGCTTCTGCGATAAACGAGACGTCGTTCCAGATTTGAAATCAGGCTGTTGTGATTTGACCGTTCACCGCCCTTCATAAATAGTCTATCGTGCCAGATTCAGCTCCCCTTCACCGTCTCCACAACTATTCACTCTCTACTTAAGCCCTCTATCTCTCCTAAACACTCATCTCTCAAACCTGCACCTTCACACTCTTACTCGCCATCTCCCTTTCTCATCTACTCTCTCAAAAACTAAAATGGCCAATTCCATGAACATTCATGCAGAGAAATGGGCATCTTTCTAAAAATTTCATGCTTTCATGGAAAGCTCAACCACCGCTTCTTCCATTCCACCATCCACTTCATCGGCGCCAGTCTCCACCGACCCATCACCTCAAAAGCCTCTCTCTCCTATACTAGAAAAGGTGCCCACTCCTCATCCCTCGTACTCACCACCTCCACCACCTGCCGCTCACTCTACATCTCCAACCCCTATGGAGGAAGACTAGCCAAACCCAACGCTGATTCACCTTATCTCCTCCACCGAACCCAAGGCCTCTTCAACCGACTCCACTGAACACACCCCCACCGCCTCCTTGCATGACGACTCCACCCACGAGCCTCTCGCCATCACCTCCACTGCCCTCATACTCACCACTCCTCCTTCTCCGCCACCTCAATCGCCTCAAAAAAGATCCCTCTCCATCACCCATCCCTCCACTACTCAAAAGCGCCAAAAGACAATCGCCGCACCTAAAAGCGACGAGTCCCTCTGCCTACCGCCTACTCACGTCAATTTCTCTACACACGTCGTGATCGAGCCCCTTTATCATCGGGCAAGGGTTCTGGTCCAGCCTCATCCCTGCATAATTCGACGTCGCTGCCGCCGTCGAATCCCTCGAATGCATGCGCTGGTCAGAAATGGAGGTCGAGCCCTTCGTCGTTGACCATGAGGAAGTGTGCAAATTCTATAGCGCACTAGTGGTCATGACCCCCTCTCCAGGACAGCTATAATCCGTAGCTCACATTCCATGGGGGGACGAGCCGAAAACACTAAACATCAAGCTCTTGGCAAAGGTGATCGACCTACCCACGGGCGAAGGGTATGCACAGCTGCCCAAGAAGAACTGGCCCTCTGGCAAGGTCGAGAATCTGGATCTGCTGGTGGGGAACGTGATCCCAAAGGAGATCAAGACGCACATGCTGAGCTTCGGCACAAAGCTCACTCACTACATCATGTTGCGCAACATAATCCCCAGGTAAGAGAAGCACGACACCATAACCATCGCAGATGCGTGTCTGCTGCACAAAGTCATTGAAGGGAGTATCATAGACACGTCGCGCCTCATTCTATCTCATATGTTGACGGTGAAGATGCACAAGAACCACGCGCTCCCCTACACATCTTGAAGAAGATCATGCTCGAGCTGGGAATTTATAGGCCCGTCAAACAAATGCCCTGTGAGAGCATCATCAACGAGACTAGGCTGCACAGGTTGCTTAAACATGCCAGTATGGATCCTCCAGTAGAAAAGTTGATTCTAGGATCCACTCCCCGTCCCGAGACCAAGGCCGAGCCCAAACCTAAGCCAGATACCTCAGCCCCTCCCAAATCCGAGCCCAGACCACATATAATCAAGAGCCCTTCGAAGGAGCCCAATCCATTGCGTCCACTGAATATGAGCTCAGAGGAAATTCAGCTTCGCACCTTAGAGGTTGTACTTCAGACTAATCGGCATCTATCAGTGCTCAGGCAAATGATTGATTGGTACCTTCATCACATGAAGGCGCTCATGATAGGTCCACTGAAAGAGGGTTGCGAAGATGCTTACGAGGATGAATATCACTAGGAGAAGATGATGTCTCAGTTCTCTTTAGGGCTCCTTAGAAATCCAAAAGCTCCTCTATAAATCCTGTCTTTTTGCTCTTTTTGACTACCTTTGTTGTCCGCTCTTATAATTTTTATCAATGAAATGCTTGATTTGGTTCATTTACCTGCTTGCTCTTGTTTGTACGGAGATAGGGCTAGACTTGTTGTGTTTTCTTTTGTATCACTTACTCATTCCTCTAGAAGGCACACACGTACTACTCTTAGTTTCCCTTGATTAATATTGAGCATTCCTTTTTACATGATGTCAAAAGGGGGAATATTACAGGCATAGGAGTTATTCAATTTAGGGGGAACTAGAACATATGACAGTTAAAGGGTGATGCGTATTACTTGCTCATTGATGAAGGGGGAATTGAAAGCTACTTCTTTTCTTAGTTCTATAGTATGCATATGCCAGGATTCTAAGTTTGTCATCATTAAAAAGGGGGGAATTGTTGGTTATATGAACTAGCCCCTTAGTTCTTGTAACTGATAATGCCTCAGTTTTAATGATAACAAACTGCCTTATGATCTAATATGTGTATTGAGTGAGATATCGCAGGAAATCAATAGGCCTTTGATTTATTTAGGAGGATTAATCATGGAAAGCAACGAGCTGAAGTGGAGATACAAGAGTGGGTCCAGTAAGAAGAATAGCGCTCAAGGCGCTTAACTAGGAGCAAGGGAACCGAGTGACGCTGGAGGGGACCGAACATGAAGATTAAAGAATTAAGCTGCAGAAGTAACGCGCTACACATGGAGGACACGCTCAAGGGGACCGAAGACACTCAAGGGGACCGAGCGCGTATATATGGAAAGAAATAATCAAAGATCTATAGAAGGAAAGATTTGATTTGCCAAGGATTTACCAGATTCGAGATCTTAATAGTTGAACCTAGTTTGTCATTATATTCGGCTAGTTTAGATTCAGTAGTTTATTTATTATTATTTACATGCTTTTAGGTAACTAGTTCCCGGTGATTATGCCATAGTATAAATAGCTTAGTTCATTTATCTTTAAACGTGGTTGTTGAACGAGAGAGAAAGAGTTCATCTTGATTTAGGACTTAGGCAATAACTAGGAGAGTTTATAGAAAATAAGAACTGTGTGTTTGCCTAGTAGTTGTAAGTTCCACGAGAAATCAAATCAATAATGTTTTGGAATTAAAGTGTTTGTTTATTCTTAGTCTTGTATTTCCGCACAAAAGTTCAATCATTAGTTAGGACTAAGATCTTCACGATCCAGAGATATAGTTCTTAGTCATCATGATTCACCATTCTAGTTCATCCTCAGCTAAGATATGAGGCTTAGCCAACGAGATCTCTAGGTTAAAAGAGTGTTTTTGTTGCCCATGATTCAGACTAGAGAGTAGGAATCAAATCTATGCAAATTTGAGCAACCTTGAGCTCTGATACCAATTGTGGGTTTATATAGGATACATAGTAGACTAGCTTTAAGTGTGATAAAAGATAGTGAAATTAATGTCACACTTACTCTTATACCCGAAGTACAAGTAGCTATAAAGCTAGTGTACAATGATCGAATTCAGCAAGTAGATATAGATATGAATCGTTCGCTGAATAGGATAGAGTAGCTTAAATCGACTAGATCTTATAAAAGAGTAGCTCGATAGACTAGCTTAAGTGTTTATAAATGTGGAAGTTGAAAACACTTTAAAGAGAGTCTAAGTCCCTTTTGTAAACAAATCACGCTACAAAGTGAGTATGTTCTAAGTGCGGAAATAAAGGGATTTGCCACAATACGAACTTTCAATTGTTAGATAGAAAGTTCAGCTCAATATGCACAGATATTTGGTAAGTTGATAACCCTTGGATTAACTCAAGCCCGGGATGAAAATCACCAGTACATATATTAAACAGAGAATTACAATCACTTACAACTCTCCACTCAAACAATCGCTCTTCAGCTCTATACAAGGTTACCTCCAATTGTTGCTCTCAAGGTGAATTGACACACTCTCTCCCTCTAAGATCACTAGCTTCTCACCCTAAACTCTCAATCGTATTGCACCTCATAGCTTTATAGTCATGTGTGTTTCTCCTAAACACTCAACTACACTAACTTCCAGGTTTTTAGATCCTTTTGTGTTTTTCCCTTGTGATATAGGGATTCCCTACAATGGCTCGGACCTAGATTCACAACCATTCACTAAACAAGAACAAGTGTTCTTAAGTTGGTGTTCTAACTTGTTCAAGAACAAGGAAGAACAAAGAGAAAATAGAATGGGGGTTTGAGAAATCAGAAAGGATAGATGCTTGATGATGATTTACTCACTCTACACCAAGCACCTTGGACTTAACCTCAACACAATGGTAAGATGAGATAAAACACAACAAACTTTAACTCAACATAAAGGGAGATTATACAACCCTAAACACCGAGAGCTTCCCAAGCATTCAAGTTCACACAATCAAGATTACATGAACAAGATACCTAGGAAACAAGGGGCAGATTCAGTCTGCAAACTACACTAAGATACACTACGTTTTTGGCCCATGAGAACACTTAGGTTTCAATTCAATCAAAGGCCCTTTTGGTTAGGTCATTTTTGGCTTTTATACCTCCAATGACCAAGGCCTTCTACCAGCTGCAAGCTCGACCAAAAAGGTCCAAAATACCCTTAGGAAAGTGTCTTAAAAGAGTAAGGGAAAAGGGGTAGAATTGCACACTTTTACAACCTAGCCGGGTAAGGTGTAAAAGTGTGATAGTTTCACAAAAGTGACATGTGCAGCCTTGATCTTGATCTTGGATGGCCTTGATGTCTTCATTGGATTTGTTGAGGATGTTCACCTCTTCCACATACTAGAAGGGTGGAGGCAATGGGTTCCATTTGGTGTGTTGAATCCAAACCCAAAGTTGCCTTCATAACTTGATCTTCTATCTTCTTAGCCATAGCCCTAGTGATTGGTCCTTTGTTTGTTGGGCTTAGGGATGCTCCTGCATCATTCCCTCCCTCTTGAGAGAGGCCTGACCCTAGGCCACCTCCTTCCATGATGTGCAAGGGTTCCTCATGGCTTAGTTCCTCCATTGGGTCATCTTGGCTCTCTTCAAAAAGTGTAAGGTCTCCTATGTTGAAAGTGGGGTTGACACCATATTCTTCTGGTAGATCAATGACATATGCGTTGTCACTAATCACTCTTAGCACTTTGAATGGCCCATCCCCTCTAGGAGAGAGCTTTGAAGTCCTTAGGTTGGGAAACCTATCCTTCCTTAGATGCACCCACACTAGGTCACCTTCTTTGAGTGTCACCTTTCTTCTGAATTTGTTCTTGCTTCTTGCCACACTCTTAGCCAAGTTCTCAAGCCTTTCTCTGGTCCTTTCATGAAGCTCCTTGATGAGTTTAACCTGGTTCTCTGCACTATAGTCATACTTCTCTTTGCAAGGCAAAGGAATAAGATCAAATGGTGTTAGGGGGTTAGTGCCATAAACACACATGAATGGGCTCAGATTTGTGCTAGAGTGTGTGGCCCTATTATAGGCAAACTCTACATGTGGTAACAAGTCTTCCCAAGCCTTTAGGTTACTCTTAATCAAGGATCTAAGCAAAGTACCTAAGGTCCTATTAGTCACCTCGGTTTGGCCATCAGTTTGGGGGTGACTAGAGGTAGAGAACAAGAGCTTGGTGCCTAACTTTCCCCACAAGGTCCTCCAAAAGTGGCTAAGGAACTTTGGGTCCCTATCACTCACTATAGTCCTAGGCAATCCATGGAGTCTCACAATCTCGGCAAAGAATAGGTTGGCTACATTAGTGGCATCATCTGTCTTATGACAAGCTATGAAGTGAGCCATCTTACTAAACCTATCTACTACCACAAAGATGGAATCTTTTCCCCTTATAGTCCTAGGCAATCCAACTATAAAGTCCATACTAATGTCCAACCAAGGTGTACTAGGGATAGGCAAAGGGGTGTATAAACCTTGTGTCTTGATTTTGGATTTGGCCTTAAGGCACTCAATGCATCTTTTAAGCATGTTTTCAATATCTTTGAGCATGTGAGGCCAAAAGAAATGGGAAATCAGTATTGATAGGGTCTTGTCTCTTCCAAAATGTCCCATTAGACCCCCCTTGTGTGATTCCTCAACAAGTAGAAGCCTAAGAGAACACTTAGGTATACAAACCCTATCCACCTTAAACAAGAATCCTTCAAACAAGTAATACTTGCCCAATGGACCCTTGCTTAGGCAGTGAGAAAAGATGGATCCAAAATCCATGTCTTGCTCATACAATTCTTTGATGTAGGTGAAACCTAACACCTTGGAATCAAGAGTGGTGAGCAATACATGTCTCCTAGATAAAGCATCAGCTACAACATTGTCTTTCCCTTTCTTATACTTGATAATGTAAGGGAAAGTTTCAATGAACTCCATCCATCTACCATGCCTCCTATCAAGCTTATCTTGGCTCCTAAAATGCTTAAGTGACTCATGATCAGTATGCAAGACAAACTCATTAGGCCATAGGTAGTGTTGCCAAGTTTTTAGCACCCTAAACAAAGCATACAACTCCTT